>NW_021833715.1:0-56925 GCF_006345805.1 Octopus sinensis
AGTGCATCTAACGGTTTCCGTGTGTTTCTTAAATGGCTTATAAACACCTTCCACGCTGCAATTGTTTTCGCTCCAGCACACGATCTCAGATCAGGTCACTTGCTATGCAAGTACATCTCCGTAACTCTTACTATTGTTTCATGCAAAATCTCAGGCAAAATGCTTAGTGGCATTACGTCCGTCTTTACGTTCTAAGTTTAAATTCTGCTGAGGTCGACTTTGCTCTTCATCTTTTCGGGGTCGATGAATCAGATAGTAGTTGACTACTGGGGGTCGATGTAATCGACTATTCCCTTCTCCCAAACTTTTCAGGCTTTGTGCCTTTATTAGAAATGATTATTGTTATGCAGCACGGAATTTTGTCAGTGAACAGGTCTCAGTCTCAAAGCGACGAAAATATTTTCAGAAATTAAATTTAAATGTTGAAGTGAATCTAACGGTTTTTGTGTGTTTCTTAAATGGCATATAAACACCTTCCACGCTGCAATTGTTTTCGTTCCAGCATACGATCTCAGATCAGGTCACTTGCTATGCAAGTACATCTCCGTAACTCTTACTATTGTTTCATGCAAAATGCTTAGTGGCATTACATTTGTCATTACATTGTGAGTTCTAATTCCACCAATCAACTTTGCCTTTCCTTCTTTCAGGGTTGATAAAATAAGTACCAGTCATGCACTGGGGATCAACGTAACTGACTCATCCACCTCCTCCAAAGTTGCTCACCACATGTCAAAATTTCAAATCGAATTGAACCAGCCAGGATCCCTGGTCTGGTGGTACGTAAAAAGCACTATGCGACTCGTGGCCGATGCCAGCGCCGCCTCGACTGGCTTCCGTGCCGATGGCACATAAAATACACCAATCCGACCATGGCCGTTGCCAGCCTCGCCTGGCACCAGTGCAGGTGGCACGTAAAAAGCACCCACTACACTCACGGAGTGGTTGGCGTTAGGAAGGGCATCCAGCTGTAGAAACATTGCCAGATAAGACTGGAGCCTGGTGCTGCCTCCTGGCTTCCCAGATCCCCGGTCGAACCGTCCAACCCATACTAGCATGGAGAACGGACGTTAATGATGATGATGATGAAGATTGATGCCATTTTAATAATAAGCACACAGGAAGATGTATTATTACTCATGCTCATTACTAACATCCCTTTTTATAATTTATTTTTTACTGTATCAGTTTTTAGTTATTATGTAATTAATCAACAATCACATACTCTTTACTTGTTTCAGTCATTTGATTGCGGCCATGCTGGAGCAGCGCCTTTTTTTTTTTTTTAATAGAGCAACTCGACCCCGGGACTTATTCTTTTGTAAGCCCAGTACTTATTCTATCGATCTCTTTTGCCGAACCGCTAAGGAACAGGGACATAAACACACCAGCATCGGTTGTCAAGCAATGCTAGGGGGACAAACACAAACACATACACACACACTTATATATATATACATATATACGACAGGCTTCTTTCAGTTTCCGTCTACCAAATCCACTCACAAGGCTTTGGTCGGCCCGGGGCTATAGCAGAAGACACTTGCCCAAGATGTCACGCAGTGGGACTGAACCCAGAACCATGTGGTTGGTTAGCAAGCTACTTACCACACAGCCACTCCTGTGCCTATGTTTATCATTATCAACTTTATTTTAGTGCAAATTACTATTTTCACTAAAATAAATGGGGGTTTTTTTTCCCTGCAATACCCTTTTACTCTTTTATTTGTTTCAGTCATTTGACTGCGGCCATGCTGGAGCACCGCCCTTAGTCAAGCAAATCAACCCCAGGACTTATACTGTGTAAGCCTAGTACCTATTCTATCGGTCTCTTTTGCTGAACCGCTAAGTTACGGAGATGTAAACACACCATCATTGGTTGTCAAGCAATGTTGGAGGGACAAACACAGACACACAAACATATACACACACACGCATATATATATATATATACATAAATTACAAAATAAGAGCAAAAGAAATTGGACCAATACGGTAATAACAAATTTTTTAGAGATTTCTATCGGTTTGTTTCGGGACGCATAAATTATAATGGTTATTGAAAAGTTTTGTTTTTTCCAGCATATTTGGCATTAGAATTTTTCTTTTGCCCTTATCTTGTAAACTATTTATAAATTTAACCTTTACAGGTATTTTTTCATATGCTGGCCATTGACAAAATTTTTTTCCTGAAAAAAATTTTATCCTACATTAAGTTACATATATATAGTGTGGTAAGTAGCTTGCTAACCAACCACATGGTTCCGGATTCAGTCCCACTGCGTGGCATCTTGGGCAAGAGTCTTCTGCTATAGCCTCGGGCCGACCAAAGCCTTGTGAGTGGATTTGGTAGACGGAAACTGAAAGAAGCCTGTCGTATATATGTATATATATATATGTGTGTGTGTGTGTGTGTGTTTGTGTTTGTCCCCCAGCATTGCTTGACAACCAATGCTGGTGTGTCTACGTCCCCGTTACTTAGCAGTTCAGCAAAAGAGACCGATAGAATAAGTACTGGGCTTACAAAGAATAAGTCCCGGGGTCGATTTGCTCGACTAAAGGCGGTGCTCCAGCATGGCTGCAGTCAAATGACTGAAACAAGTAAAAGGGTAAAAGAGAGAGTGTATATATATATATATATATATATATATATACATATATATATACATATATATACACATATATATACACATATATACATACATATATATACACATATATACAACTGGCTTCTTTCAGTTTCCGTCTACCAAATCTACTCAAAGAACGAGAGAATCCGGAAGTGAACACCGAGGCTATAGTAGAAGACACTTGCCTAAGTTGCCACACAGCGGGACTGAACCTGAAACCATGTGGTTGGTAAGCAAGCTACTTACCACACAGCCATTGAAGCATCCGGGATGCTTCAAGTATATACACAATAAACAAACCTATTTTTAGGTACTTTTATATTTTATGTGTTTCAGAGTTATTAGACTGCCGCCATGCTGGAGCACTGCCTTAAATGGTTTAGGTGAACAAGTCACACCCATTATTTATGGGCTTTTTTCAAGCCTATCAGTCTCTTTTGCCAAACCACTAAGTTACAGGGATGTAAACACACCAACACCAGTTGTCAAGCAACGGTAATGGCACACACACACACACACATAGACACACAAATACTCACATGATGGGCTTCTTTAAGTTTCCATCAACCAAATCTCTTTACTCTTACTCTTTTACTTGTTTCAGTCATTTGACTGCGGCCATGCTGGAGCACCACCTTTAGTCGAGCAAATCGACCCCGGGACTTATTCTTTGTAAGCCCAGTACTTATTCTATTGGTCTCTTTTTGCCAAACCGCTAAGTGACAGGGACGTAAACACACCAGCATCGGTTGTCAAGCAATGCTAGGGGGACAAACACACATACACAAACACTCACACACACATCCACTCACAAGGCATTGGTCGGCCCGGGGCTATAGCAGAAGACACTTGCCCAAGATGCCACGCAGTGGGACTGAACCCGGAACCATGTTGTTGGTTAGCAAGCTACTTACCACACAGCCACTCCTGCGCCTAAATCTACTCACAATGCTTTAGTAAGTCTGGGTCTGTAGACGCCACTTGTCCAAGGTAACCCAGAGTGGGACGACTAAACTTGGAACCAAGTGGTTGGGTAGCTAAATTTTTACCAAACAGCCATTGCCAGTACCGCCTGACTGGCCCTCAAACCGGTGACACCTTGACCCTTTAGTGTTTGCATAATTCTACCCAAATTAATCCTTTTTTATCCGCTTTGTTTTGAACTAATCATGTATTATCTTGTAGCTTTGAGAATTTGATGAGGTATCTGTTAATTTTTAAAATGATATTGTAGGGTTGGTGTGAGAGACCAGATCTGGCCAGTTTGAACATAAAACAAGCAGAATCATCATCATCATTGTTGTTCGACCGTGGTCGAGACAATGGAATTTACTATTTTACGCCAGACTTCACGGTCCATCATAGCATTACAGAGGTCCTGTTGCTGGATGCCTGTATCCCTGGAGATTACATCAGGGTAGGAGAGTGTGCGCCCTCTGGTATTGCAAGTAGATGGCTTCCAGAGGAGAAGAGTAGAAATTACTTCTTTTTCAGCTCTACAACAATGTCCAGCAAACTGGACTCTCCTACCTTTCACAAGAGATGACACAGGTGGTAGTTTCCCATATATTTGCATTTTGGTTGGATGGCGCTTCCACGAGAGATTTTGAGCTCTCATAAGGAGGCGAGTGTAGGTTCCATCCAACCGCCTCTCAAGCTTCTTTGATAACGTCCAGGTTTCTGAGCCATATAGTAGAATTGGTTCGACTGTGGCTTTGAAGATTTCAAGTTTGAAATCTCTACTTAGGTTTGATGACCAGATCTTATGCATGTCATTACAGGCTGACCAGGCCATACCCTTTCTAGTTAGAAAGTCTTTTCCAGATGATGATATGTATGACCCAAGATATTTATAATCAGAATACTTTTGGCCGGATATGGCTGGTTTAAATGCTAAAGGGTTAAAAGCATCAGATTGTAACCCAGAAAATTGCCAACAAAATCTTAAGAATTAACAGTGTAAAAAGGATTAATAGGAAAAAAAAATGCTGACAAACTCAGAGTTTAAGAAATCAATGGCTTTTATTATTTAATCCTTCATACATACTGAGAATAATCACTAAACATAGAATCATCTTGTTAGAAAATCTCACACACACACACACACAATTTTTTTTTTTTTTTTCATAAATATTTAATGTTGTTCCCTGTTGCTAACCTTCTAAACCTTTCCTTGGTTTTTGAAACAAGGGGTCTCTTATTCCATGCAGCTTCAAAGATATGAAATAAGGGAGATAATTTGTCGACCAAAGAACTAATAACAACATTGGCATCACCTATTACATCACCTACTGTACAAGTGATCATGGATGTAAACAAACAAACACACACACACACACACACACACACGGACATGATGGTCTTTCAGCTTTTGTCCACCAAATCCACTCACAAAGCTTTGGTCAGCCCAGCCTATAGTAAAAGACACTTGCCCAATGTGCCACATGGTGGCACTGAAACAAAAACCACACAGGCAAATGAACCTCTGTCAATTCCCCCAAAGAATATTCAGTCAGGTGATCAAATGAATTAGCATAAAAGTGGCTGAGTATTCCACAGTTATGTATGATCTTAATGTATTTATCCATGGTGGAGGAGTGCGGCTTAATGGTTAGGGTGTTAGGCTCATGATAATAAGATTATGGTTTAAATTCCTGGACTGGGTGACATTTTGTGTTTTTCAGCAAAACACTTCATTTCATGTTGTTCCAGTCCACTCAGCTGGCAAAAATGAGTATTCGCGCAACAGACTGACATCCTATCCAGGGGGAATATATACACCACAGAAACTGTACAATTCAATGCATAACAAAACCGAGCCATTTTGAATTACAGATACAATCCATGAGCTGGGATTCCACACAGTTTCCTTCTATTGGCCCAAGAATCTGCAAACTGGAACCAAATGCACGATCTCATTGTTTGCAAACTTATCAACCATTCAGCCATGCATTATGTCCACACACCCAAATATTTAGCCAGGCTGTGTTCATACACTCAGAGATACTCAACCATCTGGTCACATTGTATCAACACACATAGCGACATACACTGAATTATGTCATACCGTTCCCCCCAGAGACATATGGCTATGTTGTATGTCCACACAGCCAGAGATGCACTCTCAAAAATTTGACACCAGCATCGGTTGTCAAGCGATGTTGGGGGGACAAACACACACACACACATATATATATATATATATACTTATACATATATACGACGGGTTTCTTTCAGTTTCCGTCTACCAAATCCACTCACAAGGCTTTGGTCAGCCCGAGCCTTTAGTAGAAGACACTTGCCCAAAGTGCCATGCAGTGGGACTGAACCCGGAACCATGTGGTTCGTAAGAAAGCTACTTACCACACAGCCACTCCTGCGCCTGTAAATTTTTTTACCGGCATTTTTCTCCTTGAGGTAGAGACAGCTATTCTGAAGGTCTGTCAATCCCCTAATAGACCAGTCTAGTGTAGCAGTTTATTTATTAATCCTTTAGTAGATAAAAAAAAATAATTAGAAAGTACCCCCCCCCCACCGGTCATTTGGTTACGCTGTTTCCACACACCTAGAGATACACAAATAGCAATACAAATACACACACACACACACACACACACACCCTGGTTCTCCGTCAGTTATGACAAGTGTTCCAGTAGCCCCAATCAACAGAACAGCCTGTTTGTGAAATTGACGTGCAAGTGGCTGAGTACTCCACAGACATGTGTACTCTTAAGGTGTTTCTCAGAGAGATTCAGTGTGACACAGAGGGTGACAAGGCTGGCCCTATGAATTACACATACAACTCACTTTTGCCAGCTGAGTGGACTGGAGCAAAATGGAATAAAAAGTCTTGCTCAAGGACACAATGTACGGCCAAGAATCGAACTCACAACCTTATGATTGTGAGCCAAATGACGTAACTGCTAAGCCACACGCCTGCACAACACACACACACGCAAAGGGGACACTTAACACAGCCATACAAACCTACAAAAATAACTACATTTAGTTAAGATGGTCTACATTTGAGATCTGTGTCAGGAAGAACTGGTTTCTTGCGCTGGAAAATAAAAGAAAGAACAGAAGCCATGAAGATCTGTGAAGACAGGCATGATTGTCATTACATCTACATGAAACATTTTACATATCATCATCATCATCATCATTTAGCGTCTGCTTTCCATGCTAGCATGGGTTGGACGGTTCAACTGGGGTCTGGGAAGCCAGAAGGCTGCACCAGGCCCAGTCTGATCTGGCAATGTTTCTACGGCTGGATGCCCTTCCTAATGCCAACCACTCCATGGTTTCAAAATCAAATTCGATGACTGGCATCCGTGCTAGTGGAGCACTAAGAGCACCATCTGAGTGTGATCGTTGCCAGAGCGGCCGAGTGGCGTTCGTGCCGATGGCACATAAAAGGCACCATTCGAGCGTGGTCGTTACCAGCGTTGCCTTACTGGCAATTGAGCCAGTGTGCAGGTGACATGTAAAAAAAAAGATTCGAGTGAGGTCATTGCCAGTACTGCCTGACTGGCCCTCGTGCCACCGGCACGTAAAAGCACCCACGACACTCTCGGAGTGGTTGGCATTAGGAAGGACACCCAGCTGTAGAAACTCTGCCAGATCAAGATTGGAGCCTGGTGCAGCCATCTGGTTCACCAGCCCTTAGTCATACGTCCAACCCATGCTAGCATGGAAAATGGACGTTAAACGATGATGATGATGAATATACAACAACTTAGCTGGTAGAAATGTTAGCATGCCAGACAAAATGCTTAGCAGCATTTCATCTGACTCTGCGTCTGCCTCTATGGGCGGTCAATGAAATAAGTACCAGTTACGCACTGAGGTTGATGTATAATCCACTATCCTCTTCCCCTGAAAAATTTCAGGCCTTGTGCCTATAACCGAAACGATTAATTACTCTTTTACTTGTTTCAGTCATATGACTGTGGCCATGCTGGAGCACCGCCTTTAGTTGAGCAGATCGACCCCAGGACTTATTCTTTGTAAGCCTAGTACTTATTCTATTGGTCTCTTTTGCCGAACTGTTAAGTTACGGGGATGTAAACACACAAGCATCGGTTGTCAAGCGACGTTGGGGGGACAAACACAGACACACAAACATAAACACACACATACATATATATATATATATATATATATATATACATATATACAAAGGGCTTCTTTCGGTTTCCGTCTACCAAATCCACTCACAAGGCTTTGGTCGGCCCGAGGCTATAGTAGAAGACACTTGCCCAAGTTGCCACGCAGTGGGACTGAACCCTGAACCGTGTGGCTCGGAAGCAAGCTACTTACTACACAGCCATTCCTACGCTTAAATTGCATACCAAAATCATATTCAGGCTGTACATGACTACCCACAAACTACCCAGAGCTGTCTATGCACAGAGTAGCTATTATAATAGCTATGATTGATAATCTGTGGCCTGGACAGAAGAGCAAGAAACATTTTGTTAGTTCTCCATATCCTTTACTGGGTTTTGTCATGAGATTGCAGCCAAGCTGGGGCACCGCCTTGAAGTTTTAGTCAAATGAATCAACCCCCAAGCTTTTATTTTAAAGCCAGGTACTTATTCTATCAGTCACTTTTGCCAAACTGCTAAGTTATGGGAACATAAAGAGACCAACACCAATTGCTAAGCAGTGGTGATGGTAACAATCACATACACACACTGGGATTCATTCAGTTTCCGTCTATCAAATCCAATCACAAGGCTTTGGTCAACCCTAGGCTATAATCGAAGATACTTGCCCAAGGGACCACATAGGGGTCTGTACTAATTCTTGTCCTCTCTTTTACTCTTTTACTTGTTTCAGTCATTTGACTGCGGCCATGCTGGAGCACCGCCTTTAATCGAACAACTCGACCCTGGGACTTATTCTTTTGTAAGCCCAGTACTTATTCTATTGGTCTTTTTTGCCAAACCACTAAGTAACGGGGACACAAACACACCAGCATCGGTTGTCAAGCAATTCTAGGGGAACAAACACAGACACACAAACATATACACGCATATATATATACATATATACGACAGGCTTCTTTCAGTTCCCGTCTACCAAATCCACTCACAAGGCTTTGGTTGGCCCGAGGCTATAGTAGAAGACACTTGCCCAAGGTGCCACGCAGTGGGACTGAACCCGGAACCATGTGGTTGGTAAACAAGTTACTTACCACACAGCCACTCCTGTGCCTATCCTCGTGCATTTTTTGGGGGGAGTTAGTTTTTTCTTCAAAGAATTTAAGCAAACGGCAAGATTCTTTTGCTTAAGTTAAGACAGCTCTTTGTGTTTGTGGTTACCTAAATTGTGATGTGAATATATGCACATGAATTGGTGTGTAAATATCTCTCTATATATAAACGGCAGTTTGTCTGTGTGTGTGTCTGGCAGGTTGTACCCTCACCCTGACCACGGCTTTCAACCGATTCTGATGAAACTTGACACACTCATAGCCCAATGTCATAATTCAAGACTAACGCAGCGAAAATTTTGAAAAGTTCCCCCAGTTCTGAAAAAAATCGATAAATTCGACATGGGGTCGAGAATCTAAGCTTTTTATATGCAACACATTTTCTGTTGTAGTTTTCGCAACTTGCAATCAATTTTCACCAAACTCATTGTGAAGCTTAATGTTACCCTAAGAAACTTAATTCTGATGTTAGTTTTCCATGCAATACCTTACCATCAGAAAAAATCAATAAAATCATGCCATTTTGGGAAATCGCATTCAAATTCAAGATGACATATTTTCAACAATATCTTTCACAAATTGGCAGGAATTTTTTAAAAATTCACAGCGAGCATCATGTCTGCTCCAGGGGCTCTTACATACCCAGGAAAAGCCGGGCTATGCTGCTAGTCTATGCATAAATTGATGTTTGAATATGGATGCATGTTGTGCACGTGTGTGCAAAGTTGACTTCAGCGGAATTTGAACTCAGGACATAAAGACAGACAAGATACTGCTAAGCATTTTGCCCAGCATGCTAACGACTCTGCCAGCTCACCACCATAATAATAATTATAATAATAATAATAATTGCAAATTTTGGAACAAGGTCAGTATTTCCAGGGGAGGGAACAAGTCAGTTACATCAGCCCCCAGTACTCGACTGGTACTTATTTTATTGACCCAGCACACTAATGATTCTATTATAATTATTATTGATGATGATGACGATGAGGAGGAGGAAGGGCAGCAGCAGCAGAAGAAGGCAGAGGAGGAGGGGAGGAGGGGGAAGAAGAATGAAGAAGGAGGGGGGAGAAGAAGAATAATGAAGATGAAGAAAAAGAAGAAGGCGGAGGAGGGGGATGAGGAGGAGAAGAATGAAGAGGAGGGGAGGGGGGAAGAAGAAGGAGGAGGAGGAGGCGAAAAGGAAGAAGGTGGAGGAGTGGGATGAGAAGAAGAATGAGGGGGAGGAGGAGGAAGCGAAAAGGAAGAAGAAGAAGAAGAAGAAGAAGAATCTGAGACATAATAAATTAGAAATTACCTTCAGATGCCACTCTGTTGGCGCATTCATTAAATCTCTCCAACTGCGCAGAACACTTCTGCACGTGGATAGGGTTTGAAACTAGACACTTTTCGTATTCCTCGTATTTTTCAGTGCATTGTTCCTTCACTCTTGTAACAATTGGGCTGCAGGTTCAAATAGAATGCAGGGAGAGAGAATAAAAGAAGAACATCTTATATTTAAGAAACAGAAATCACAACTTCAACAAGAATTTATTGTTTTGCTATATATAAGGGAATATATTTGTACAGGGTGTGTGTGTGTGTGTCAACTGCTCATCATCAGTCTGGAGTAGCATGGCCTGAAGGACACAGGAAATGTGTCAAGGCTGACAGGAAGCGTTGATGCTTCCTAGGGCTAAATAGCAGTAGTGTGATTCCCTTTATGGGACTGTCACGTTAAGTTGACAGTATACAACTACTCTATCATACCACCACTGCTTATATCTCTCTGAGATATTTAGAAATGTATTATTTCAATTTTTGTAATCAGTGGATTTATTTCACTGGAATTCTTATATGTTTATAAAGGCTAGATAGGCATCTTCAGCTAGCAGGCCATGCTACTCCAGACTGATGACGGGCAAGACTCAGAAACTAATCTCTGGATGCAGGCTTAGCTGGGTGGAGGTGCTTATCTCCCCTTTGTAAACATAAGGACACAGGAAAAGTGTGTCAAGGCCGACAGGAAGTTTGATGCTTCCTAGGGCTAAATAGCAGTAGTGTGATTCCCTTCATGGAACTGTCACATTAACCCCTTACCCAACAATTATTTTGAAAATAAATGTATTTTTTCAGACATATTTTTTAATTGTTTTATTTTACTATGTTTTGAATGGTGATTTCGAGGTATATTTCAAACCTTATTTATTATGAATTTTAATTCAATAATATTGATTCTAAATTACCGCTTTGGGCAGAAACGAGTTAACCCGTTTTTTTCATAAATCATATTACTTTTACAAAAAAATCATGTTATTATATTTGGTTATCGACATGGTGGGGTTATAATATCTCTCTCTATATAAACGGCAGTTTGTCTGTCAGGTTGTACCCTCACCCTGACCACGGCTTTCAACCGATTCTGATGAAACTTGACACACACATAGCCCAATGTCATAATTCAAAACTAACGCAGCGAAAATTTTGAGAAGTTCCCCCAGTTCTGAAAAAAATCGATAAATTCGACATGGGGTCGAGAATCAGAAACACAAACCACAGACTGTCTAGGGGACGCAACTCGACCTTTTTAACTCATTTTGCTATTTTTTGGCTATAACTCTCTAAAAATGCTTTATAGTTATTTCCCTTACAAACCCGAGCAACGCCGGGCGATACTGCTAGTAAAGGTATAAAAAAAAAACAACGTAAAAACAAAGTGAATACTTCTATTCATAAAATGTGCCTTCCAACCCTTCGACTGTCTCCAGGTGACTAAATCATACTCGGTCTTCAATGCCTTACTCAAGCGAAAGGTGGCAGAAATCGTCACTGCCAGACGTATAAAGTGAGCGAATATACTCGTATATCTCAAAAAAGAGTTTATAATAGACGAAGGAACTCGTTTGCTGTCGATTTTGGCGAGTCTATCTTTTGACGAGTTAACTCGCCAGAGATAGAAAAAAACGATTTCAGTCAAAACGCATATATTCGTTACTGCCGGGTAAGGGGTTAAGTTGACAGTATACAACTGCTCTTTTAATAATGATTTCTCCCATGCTACTCCAGACTGATGATGAGCAAAAACTCAGAAACTAGTCTCTGGAAGCAGGCTTAGCTGGGTGAAGGTGCTTATCTCCCCCTTGTAAACATAAGGCCACAGGGAATGTGTCCTTATGTTTACAACCAAGAATACACTACTCACTGAGTAACACAATAAAAAAGTGTGTGTGTGTGTGAGCAAGATGATCATTATCTTTTAATGTCAATGTTGCATGCTGGCAAGATCTGCATGATTTGACGGGGTCAAAAATGTCCAAAAACTATGTCATATTCCACTGTCTGATTTGGCAAGGTTTTGCATGGCTGGATGCCATTCCCAAAGACAACCACTACCACAGATTGTACTAGGTGCTTTTTTCTTTTTCTTCATGTCACCATCACTTGGAGTTGCCATGCAGCTTGCAATTCTAAGACCTGCCTTTGACTGAGAAGAGGGCTCAATTCGGAGGGAGGTGGTTTTCAGCAAGGAGATACGAACCTAATATATGAAAGAAGGGACCAAAACAGAAAAACAGGGGGTATATATATATAATATATATTATATATATATATATATATATATATATATATACTAGCAGTATCGCCTGGCATTGCTCGGGTTTGTAAGGGAAATAACTATAAAAGCATTTTTAGAGAGTTACTTCCCTTATAGATGCCAATTTGGGCTTTCTTAGCCATTTCTGTTTTGGTGTCTTCAAGCCATGAAGTCGTTGTTCTAAAAGAACGCTGGTCTCCTTGACAACGCATTACGACGTTGATTTCCTTACACTCCCTTCCCCACAGCTTCACGAGGGAGGGAAGAAGGGGGAGAAGCAAACAGGTGCAGGTGTGACCATGGACGCCAACTCCGCCGCCATCGACACACGAAAAAATATGCATTAAAATGGAATAAAAAATGATGTTAAATTATTTTTAAAATCGTAGACTCATCGTAGACGCGCGCTAATAGCCAGACAGGCTCGATATGAATCACGACTATAAGATACCCGAATTTGTTGTTAAACTGTGCACGCAAAATGTGGGAGTAGTAGGAATCTAAATCGAAGGGGACAGACACTCACACAACTACAGTTTTATATATAATATATATATTATATATATATATATATATATATATAGGCACAGGAGTGGCTGTGTGGTAAGTAGCTTGTTTACCAGCCACATGGCTCTGGGTTCAGTCCCACTGCGTGGCACCTTGGGCAAGTGTCTTCTACTATAGCCTCGGGTCGACCAAAGCCTTGTGAGTGGATTTGGTAGACGGAAACTGAAAGAAGCCCGTCGTATATATGTATATATTATATATATATATATATATATATATATGCGTGTGTGTGTTTGTGTGTCTGTGTTTGTCCCCCTAGCATTGCTTGACAACCGATGTTGGTGTGTTTATGTCCCCGTTACTTAGAGGTTCAGCAAAAAGAGACCGATAGAATAAGTACTAGGCTTACAAAAGAATAAGTCCCGGGGGTCGAGTTGCTCGATTAAAGGCGGTGCTCCAGCATGGCCGCAGTCAAATGACTGAAACAAGTAAAAGAGTAAAAGAGTATATATATATATATATATATATATACACATATATATACATATACATATATATATATACATATATATATATATGCCCCTGGGAGCTCCTCTATGCTGATGACCTTGCTCTAATTGCTGAGTCACTATCAAAACTGGAGGAGAAGTTTCAGGTGTGGAAGCAAGGATTAGAATCGAAGGGCCTTAGAATTAACCTAGCCAAAACCAAAGTCCTAATAAGTAGGAAGGTAGACCAATCACAAACGCCTTCAGGTAGATGGCCCTGCTCGATCTGTAAAAAAGGTGTAGGTAGAAACTCTATAAGGTGCACCAAGTGTAAGCTATGGACGCATAAGAGGTGCAGCAATGTCAAAGGAAGGCTAACTAGGAAAATAGTTTTTGTCTGTGGCAATAAACACTGAAAATGTGCAGAGACCAACTTCTACCAAGTTCCAGGGAGACAAACTAGAAGTAGTTGATAGCTTCCGCTACCTAGGTGACCAAGTCAGTAGCAGGGGTGGGTGTGCTGAAAGTGTAACTGCTAGAGTAAGAATAGCCTGGGCAAAGTTTAGAGAGCACTTACCCCTGCTGGTGACAAAAGGCCTCTCGCTCAGAGTAAAAGGCAGACTGTATGATGCATGTGTACGTACAGCCATGCTACATGTGTTATGTGTAGTTTGGGTTCTAACGGGATAGACAACCAAATGAAAACCATTGTTATTGTTTACGTGTTTATTGACTTTTGATGTTACACGGACTCGACATTCAGCGTAGTGATACATAATATACTTTACACACAGTTGTACTGTTCACTAACAAAATAGTGCCAAGAGTGGGGATGTAGTTTGGCATACGTAAACACATTTGGTTGTCTATCCCATTAGAACCCAATCTACACATAACATGGTGGCAGCAGTAAATAATTAATCAGGAACTGTGCCTTTACAACGAAACAGAAACACAACGAACAAGGAATTAACAAACAAAACATCGCTTCGTCTTAGGACAACAAACACGACGATCCAAGATGGTGACCCCCGTCGCTGTACAGATGAATCTACATCCGATTATGAACTGGGACTCCGATGATATCGTGGAAGCATTCAAGAAATTTAAACAAAAAACTCAACTGGCTTTCAAAAGTTTCCTGAAAGGCACAACTGACGATGAGAAGGTAAGCTATATCCTTTTATGGTCAGGTAATAAAGGAATAGACCTATTCAATAGCTGGGATATGTCAGAATAGGACTGCAATAATCCAGACACACTTCTTGAGAAATTTGAAAGGCACCTAGAGCCCAGGTCGAATCATAGAATTCACAGATACGAATTCCAGGGCCTGAAACAAGACCCACAAGAAACGATTGACAATTTCCTGTGCAGACTGAAGAATGTTGCCGAAAAATGCAAATTCAAAGATAAGAACGAAAGAATTGTTGATCAGTTACTATGGGGGTGTGCTCATAAAGAAGTTCAGAAATCCCTCATAGGTAAGGACGCTCTCCAGTTGATAGAAGCAGTAGACACTGCAAGAGCATTCGAAGCCACTACCAAACAAATGGCCTCACTTACCTTACAAACAAGCTCACTAGGCAGCAGTGTAGATATTGTATCTAGGCACAGGACGAAACATACCCGCAAACAAAGAACATGCCAGTACTGTGGTACAGAGCATGAGTTCGACAACCGGAAGAAATGTCCTGCATTCGGTACACACTGCAAAGCATGTGGAAAACCTAACCACTGGGGGAAAATGTGTAGGTTGGCAAAATCCCAGAAATACAAGCCCCAATTTTCAAAGAGAAGACAAAGAGATATACATGCACAACTACAGGAACAAAACACCTCAGAGGAGGAATTCTTGGCAGTCGGCACAATAAATGTGCATGAGATGGGGAATGGCGACCAGAGAAAAAATGAGGCATACACAACAATAAGAGTACAAAAGAAGTCTGGCAAGAAACGAATAAACATTGACTTAAGGCTGAAGATCGACACTGGAGCCGAGAGTGATATCTTGCCTGTCAACCTCTACAAAAAGATGTTCCCAGAACACATGACACAAGAGGATAAAGTCAAAGAAGGAATCCTCACACCAAGTGATGTAATCCTCACTGCGTACGGAGGTACCAGGATTCCACAACTGGGCAAAACAACAATCACAGGGACACACAAAGGAAAAACAATCAATTCTTGGACTAAATACCTGCAAAAAGCTAAATATTGTGTCAATCAATGGTGAAGTGAAGGCAACTCCGAGCAGGATTGACAGAGATATGCCTATCAAAGACCAACCACCAATCACAAACAAACAGGAGATGGAAGGACCAAGCATAAAGGTCCACCACATTGTAAATGTGACAACCACAAAGCTAGCGGAAATCAAAGAGGAGACCAGCAAAGATGAAGAACACCAGCTCCTTACTCAGATGGTGATTCAGGGGTGGCCAGAAAAGAGACATCAGGTGCAGCCCCTCATTCGTGAATATTGGGCCATCCATAATGATATATCAGTGGAGAATGGAATCCTGATGGCTGGATCCCGAATAATCATACCCAAGTCAATGCAAAAAGAGATTCTTGACAAAATCCACCAAGGGCATCTAGGAATGGAGAAATGCAAGCTCCAAGCCAAGTCAGCAGTATATGGGGTAGGCACGTACAAAGACATAGAAAAGACAGTTTCTACATGCCACATCTGTCAAAAGTACAGAAATTCACAACAAAAGAAGGAAATGATATCTAGTGACATCCCATGAAAGCCATGGCAAACTATTGGAGTAGATCTGTTCACAGAAGGCCAAGAATGGTATTTGATAATGGCCTGCTACTACTCCAAATTTCCATTTGTGAGAAAAGTGAAAGACCTGAGAGCCAAAACAATCACTACAGTGGCTCGAGGACTTCTAGCAGAGCAAGGAATACCAGAGCAGATCATATGTGACAATGGAACCCAGTTAACATCGCAAGAATTCAAAAAGCTAGCCGATGAGTATGGGTTCAATATTACAACTTCATCTCCACACTACCCCAAAGGTCATGGGTTTATAGAAAGACAGGTGCAGACAGTGAAGAGAACACTAGTCAAATGCCGAGAGACTAAGGAAGACCCACACCTGGCACTTCTGTCCCTACGAGCGACACCACTGAGAGCTGACATGAAACCCCCAGCAGAATTGCTGAATGGCAGGAAGTACAAAACTACCCTGCCAACTAAGATCCAACCTTCTATTGACCAGGAAGAGACAAGGGCAAAGTTAGCAGCCACTCGAGAACAATCACAGAAATATTACAACAGACATTCACAATACTTACCTGAGATACTTGGAGGACAACATGTGCATACTGAAGATCCCATAACTAAAGCATGGATTCCAGCACAGGTTGTCAGTAGAGCTGAAACCCCAAGATCGTATATAATAGTAACGGAATCTGGTGGGCAGCTGAGACGCAACAGGGCCCACATCCGCCCAACACCAAAGCTGTTGAGGACAACGTGTACAACACCTGCTGCATCATCATCCCAATGGGCACCACCCACCCATCAGCAGCCCAACAACACACCACAGACACCGGTGCGAAGCACAAGATCCACCAGATGGAGAAAGAACATCCTGCCACCGGTTCGATACCGCTAAAGAAAAAAAAACAAGACAGGCTGACAATCCATGGAGCAAGGGAGACTACTCATAATTGTCTTCACTGCCAGAAGACCCCTTTATATTTTTTTCAAGAAGAAGGGATGTTACACATTCATATCTGTGTATACGTGCATCCCCACTCTTGGCACTATTTTGTAGTGAATAGTACAAACTGTGTGTAAAGTATATAATGTATTACTACACTGAATGTCGTCGTCCGTGTAACATGTAAAGATAATAAACACGTAAACATAACAATGGTTTTCATTTGGATGTCTTTCCCATTAGAACCAAAACTACACACATAACACTAGGTGACCAAGTCAGTAGCGGGGGTGGGTGTGATGAAAGTGTAACTGCTAGAGTAAGAATAGCCTGGGCAAAGTTTAGAGAGCTCTTACCTCTGCTGGTGACAAAGGGCCTCTCACTCAGAGTAAAAGGCAGACTGTATGATGCATGTGTACGTACAGCCATGCTACATGGTAGTGAAACATGGGCCGTGACTGCTGAGGATATGCGTAAGCTCGCAAGAAATGAAGCCAGTATGCTCCGATGGATGTGTAATGTCAGTGTTCATAATCGACCGAGTGTAAGTACCATGAGAGAAAAGTTGAACCTAAGAAGCATCAGTTGTGGTGTGCAAGACGGACGTTGCGCTGGTATGGGCATGTGGCGAGAATGGATGAAGATAGTTGTGTGAAAAAGTGCTACACCCTAGCAGTTGAGGGAACCTGTGGAAGAGGTAGACCCAGGAAAACCTGGGACGAGGTGGTGAAGCACGACCTTCGAACTTTAGGTCTCACCAAGGAAATGACTAGAGACCGAGACCTATGGAAGTATGCTGTGCGTGAGAAGACCCGGCAAGACTAGTGAGGCCATAACCCATGGCCTCTACCTGGTATGTAGCCAGTCGACTTATACATACCTTTCCTTCTTGGGACACAAAACTCCACTTGTGAAGACCCGTTGAGGCAAGTGAAAATCAACAAATCAAAATCAAATCAGATATCAGAAAGCAGAACCAAAATCGAAGTCGATCAACATCAATGGAAATTGCAGCTGTGATACCAGTGCCGGTGACAAGTAAGCGAACCATCCGATTGTGGCCGTTGCCAGCACCGCTGCGACTGGCCTCCGTGCCAGTGGCACGTAAAAGCACCATCCGTTCGTGTCCGTTGCCAGCCTCGCCTGGCCCCCGTGCAGGTGGCACGTAAAAGCACCATCCGTTCGTGGCCGTTTGCCAGCACTGTCTGGCACCTGTGCGGGTGGCACGTAAAAAGCACCCACTACACTCGCAGAGTGGTTGGCGTTAGGAAGGGCATCCAGCCGTAGAAACACTGCCAGATCAGACTGGGCCTGATGCAGCCTTCTGGCTTCACAGACCCCAGTTGAACCATCCAACCCATGCTAGCATGGAAAACGGACGCTAAATGATGATGATGATGACGATATATACATATAAAGTTAATCCAAACATGAAAACACCAAGAGAAAACACAACAACGCGAGTATTATTGGACGCTTAAGAAGGAAGGGAAGGAGGGTTTTACACTTTGAGCGGAGCTCTTCGTCAGAAACATAGGAAAAGGAAAGATCCAGAGAAGGGAAAACGGAGGAAAAAAATCCCCAACAGTACACACGTGGTCACATTTTGAATGGATATATATATATATATATACATACATACATACATATATATATATATTTTTTTTTTTACTTGTTTCAGTCATTTGACTGCGGCCATGCTGGAGCACCGCCTTTAGTTGAGCAGATCGACCCCGGGACTTATTCTTTGTAAGCCCAGCACTTATTCTATCGGTCTCTTTTTGCCGAACCGCTAAGTGACGGGGACATAAACACACCAGTATCGGTTGTCAAGCAATGCTAGGGGGACAAACACAGACACACAAACATACACATACACATACATATATATATATATATATATATATATACAACAGGCTTCTTTCAGTTTCCGTCTACCAAATCCACTCACAAGGCATTGGTCGGCCCGGGGCTATAGCTGAAGACACTTGCCCAAGGTGCCATGCAGTGGGACTGAACCCGGAACCATGTGGTTGGTTAGCAAGCTACTTACCACACAGCCACTCCTGTATATATATATACGCACAATTGCAACGTGGAAAATGTTTATAAGCAGAAGTAGATAAAAAAATAAATGGAGAAGGCTAAGAAAATTAGTGAGTGGCACCATTACTTTGATTCAGCACATTTAGCAAGCTTCATTCGGGACAGTTCACAGTCGATGTGCCAAGTTTCTGGATAATTCTCTACACACGTAGAATACAACTGGATGTATTTCCCACACTGCTGTAACACAACTTGCATTGCAGAATCCATGATTGGTCTACCTGGAAAAAAAAAACAAAAACAAATAATGACTACAGGTGTGCATAAGCGTGTGGGCATGCACGCGCATATATATATATATTAAAATTATAAATTAGGGTATCTACGAGATAACACCATGCTGAAAATAGCAGCCATGATCCGACTCTAAAACCACCTTAAGTGTTCATATAGCAACATGGAGAGAGGACAGAGAGACAAGATGAAACTAGTAAAAAATTACTGGATAATTCTAGATCCCGGATTTCTGACTTTGCATTTAGGAATACTTTGCCTCATCAGTGGAATACACTGGTGGAAGCACTCCGTCGGTTACGACAACGAGGGTTCCGGTTGATCCGAATCAACGGAACAGCCTGCTCGTGAAATTAACGTGTAAGTGGCTTAGCACTCCACAGACACGTGTACCCTTAACGTAGTTCTCGGGGATATTCAGCGTGACACAGAGAGTGACAAGGCCGGCCCTTTGAAATACAGGTAACAGAAACAGGAAGTAAGAGTGAGAGAAAGTTGGTGGTGAAAGAGTACAGCAGGGATCACCACCATCCCCTGCGGAGCTCGTGGAGCTTTTAGGTGTTTTCGTTCAATAAACACTCACAACGCCCGGTCTGGAAATCGAAACCGCGATCCTATGACCGCGAGTCCGCTGCCCTAACCACTGGGCCATTGCACCTCCACCCTTGATGCATACGTGCATATATATGTATGTATACGTCCGTATTTGTAAGTATTCGTATGTTGTATTTATATACTCTTTACTCTTTTACTTGTTTCAGTCATTTGACTGCGGCCATGCTGGAGCACCGCCTTTAGTCGAGCAACTCGACCCCGGACTTATTCTTTTGTAAGCCAGTACTTATTCTATCGGTCTCTTTTTGCGAACCGCTAGGTGACGGGGACGTAAAACCACCAGCATCGGTTGTCAAGCAATGCTAGGGGAACAAACACAGACACAAACACACACACATATATATATATATATATATATATTAAAATATAGGACAGGCTTCTTTCAGTTTCCGTCTACCAAATCCACTCACAAGGCATTGGTCGGTCCGAGACTATAGTAGAAGACACTTGCCCAAGATGCCACACAGTGGGACTGAACCCGGAACCATGAGGTAGGTTAGCAAGCTACTTACCACACAGCCACATTTCTGTGTGTATTCCACTGATGAGGCAAAGCATTCCTAAATGCAAAGCCAGAAATCTGGGATCTGGAATTATCCAGTAATTTTTTACTAGTTTCACCTTATCTCTCTGTCTTCTCTCCATGTCGCTATATGAAAACTTCAGGTGGTTTTAGAGTCGGTTCATGGCTGCTATTTTCAGCATGGTGGTATCTCGTAGATACCCTAATTCATAATTTTAATAATTATTACCTTTGAAGGTTACTTTTTCCATGCTGACCACTTGATAAGATCGTTATTATATTTTTAATTAACGATCTTATCCTTATTTAGATATATATATATATATATATATATATATATATACACACACACACACACATATATCTCATCATCAATTAACATCTGGTTTCCATGCTGGCATGGGTTAGATGGTTTGACTGAAACTGGTAAGTTGGAGGGCTGCACCAAGTTCCAGATTGATCTGGCTTGGTTTCTATGGCTTGATGCCCTTCCTAATGCCAACCATTCCAAGAATGTAGTGGGGTGGTTTATGAGCCAGTTATGTGACACAGGCAAGTTACGTGACACCAATATATATATATATATATATATATATATATATAGGCGCATGAGTGGCTGTGTGGTAAGTAGCTTGTTTACCAACCACATGGTTCCGGGTTCAGTCCCACTGCGTGGCACCTTGGGTAAGTGTCTTCTACTATAGCCTCGGGCCAACCAAAGCCTTGTGAGTGGATTGGTAGACGGAAAACTGAAAGAAGCTTGTTGTATATATGTATATATATATATGTGTGTGTATGTGTTTGTGTGTCTGTTGTTTGTCCCCCTGCATTGCTTGACACACCAATGCTGGTGTGTTTACGTCCCCGTTACTTAGCGGTTCGGCAAAAGAGATGATAAAATAAAGTAGTACTGGGCTTACAAAGAATAAGTCCCGGGGTCGATTGCTCGACTAAAGGCGGTACTCCAGCATGGCCGCAGTAAAATGACTGAAACAAGTAAAAGAGTAAGAGTAAAAAGAATATACACACACACACATATATATATATATATATATATATATATTACACACATATATATACGACGGGCTTCTTTCAGTTTCCGTCTACCAAATCCACTCACAAGGCTTTGGTCGGCCCGGGGCTATAGCAGAAGACACTTGCCCAAGGTGCCACGCAGTGGGACTGAACCTGGAACCATGTGGTTGGTTAGCAAGCTACTTACCACACAGCCACTCCTGCGCCTACATCAAAATAAAAATCAAATGGAAATTGTAGTTAAGACACCCGTGCAGGTGACACGTAAAAAGCACCGTCCGAACGTGGCAGATGCCAGCGCCGCCTGGCTGGCATCTGTGTCGGTGACACGTAAAAGCACCATCCGATCGTGGCCGTTTGCCAGCCAGCTCTGGCCCCTGTGCCGGTAGCACGTAAAAAACACCCATAACACTCATGGGGTGGTTGGTGTTAGGAAGGGCATCCAGCTGTAGAAACACTGCCTATTTCTTTATTGCCCACAAGGGGCTAAACACAGAAGGGACAAACAAGGACAGACAGATTAAGTCGATTATATAGACCCCAGTGCGTAACTGGTACTTAATTTATCGACCCCGAAAGGATGAAAGGCAAAGTTGACCTCGGCGGAATTTGAACTCAGAACGTAACGGCAGACGAAATACGGCTACACATTTCGCCCAGCATGCTAACGTTTCTGCCAGCTCGCCACCTATAGAAACACTGCCAAATCAGACTGGAGCCTGGTACAGCCTCCATGGCTTACCAGACCCCGGTCGAACCGTCCAACCCATGCTAGCATGGAAAACGGATGTTAAATGATGATGATGATGATGATATACTTTTTTCGGAATTAGATGGGAGGGGCACCAATCTGAAGTTATACCCACATATTGTTATAAAACACCTGTATCTAAATCGAAAGATCACCAATCTTCAGTAATCTGTCAGTCTTTTTTACATATCCAAAAATTCACTAGGGTTTCAGGGAGAATTGGCCACAGGAATGGCTACAGACACAGGCATGGCTGTGTGGGTAAGAAGCTCACTTTATAACCAGGTAGTTTCAGGTTCAACCCCACTGCATGGCACCTTGGGCAGTCCTAGGCAGATTAATGCCTTGTGAGTGAATTTGATAGATGGAAACTGTGTGGAAAGCCATTACACACACACACACACACATGCAGAAATTTATGAAAGATGTGTGTGTCTGTGTGTCACTCACTGCCACTGTTTGGCAATGGTTATTGCTTTGTTTACAGCACCATAACTTAGCAACTTGGCCAAAAAAACAAAAAAAAAAAGTGGATGTGTGGTAAGTAGCTTGCGTGCCAACCACATGGTTCTGGGTTCAGTCCCACTGCATGGCACCTTGGGCAAGTGTCTTCTACTATAGCCTCGGGCCGACCAAAGCCTTGTGAGTGGATTTGGTAGAAGGAAACTGAACGCCCATCATATATATGTATATCTATATATATGTGTGTATATGTTTGTCCCCCAACATCGCTTGACAACCGACGATGATGTGTGTACGTCCCCGTAACTTAGCAGTTCGGCAAAAGAGACCGATAGAATAAGTACTAGACATACAAAGAATAAGTCCCGGGGTCGATTTGCTCGACTAAAGGCGGTGCTCCAGCATGGCCACCGTCAAATGACTGAAACAAGTAAAAGAGTAAAAGAGAATATGAACCCAATAAATAAATAAATAAAAGTCGGTAATCCTTCAGTTGATCTTCCCCTTTAATCTTTATTTACTTTTTTAACCACCACATACAGAAGAATTACCAAAAAGTTCCATGTCGATTTGTTCCAGCAAGACTTTTGTTAGCCGCTCTCCAGCCATCTATTTAAAACTGTATACAGCTATGGTACGACCACACTTGGAATTCGCATCATCAGTTTGGAACCCCTATCTTGCTCAGAACATTCACCTCCTGGAATCTGTTCAGAGACGTGCAACCAAACATATACCCTCCATCAGACACCTACCATATTCTGAGCACCTTGTTTCCCTGGGCATGGATTCACTAAGGCTCCGGCGTCTGGCGACGGACTTGGTAAACACCCACAAAGTTATCAACCACCTCACCAACAACAACACTGAACACCTTTTTGATCTCCATGTGTCCAACACCCGTGGACATGTTTACAAAGTCAGAAAACAACACAGCTCCTTCCATGACTTTCGGAAACATTTTTTCACGCTCAGAGTTGCTGAAGCATGGAATAAACTGCCTGCATCAGTTGTTGACTGCCATGACACTGCATCCTTTAAGGCCCTCATGCTTTCCGAAATCCGCTGAAACTACACCTGATAATATAATATATAATGAAATTATTGTATACAGTGCTCAGGTGCACCACAACTTGTCAGAAAGTGCATATAAAGTACATGCGTAATGTAGGAATGTCCGAAAGTGAACATGCTTGTGTGTGTATGGAGGGGAGAAAATCAAGTGGTAGTGTTGGTGAATCTCAGGAAGCATGGAATCTTTAAGGATTGCAGTGCTCCGACAACTAACAACCGATGCCGGCAGTCTGTTCATGCTTCAGCGTGTGTATGGAGGGGAGAAAATCAGGTGTGTAGTGTTTGCGAATCTCAGGAAGCATGGAAGTTTTGAAGGATGCAGTGCTCCGACAACTAACACTGATGCCGGCAGTCTGTTCCATGCTTCAGTGCGTGTTATGGAGGGGAGAAAATCAGGTGTAGTGTTGGCGAATCTCAGGAAGCATGGAAGTTTTGAAGGATGCAGTGCTCCGACAACTACCAACTGATGTCGGCAGTCTGTTCCACATGCTTCAGCGTGTGTATGGAGGGGAAGAAAATCAGGTGTAGTGTTGGCGAATCTCAGGAAGCATGGAAGTTTTGAAGGATGCAGTGCTCCGACAACTAACAACTGATGCTGGCAGTCCTGTTTCCATGCTTCAGCATGTGTATGGAGGGGGAAAATCAGGTTGTAGTGTTGGCGAATCTCAGGAAGCATGGAATTTTTGAAGGATGCAGTGGCTCCGACAACTAACAACTGATGCCGGCAGTCTGTTCCATGCTTCAGCGTGTGTATGGAGGGGAGAAAATCAGGTGTAGTGTTGGCGAATCTCAGGAAGCATGGAAGTTTTGAAGGATGCTGCTCCGACAACTAACAACTGATGCCGGCAGTCTGTTCCATGCTTCAGTGTGTGTATGGAGGGGAGAAAATCAGGTGTAGTGTTGGCGAATCTCAGGAAGCATGGAAGTTTTGAAGGATGCAGTGCTCCGACAACTAACAACTGATGCCGGCAGTCTGTTCCATGCTTCAGCGTGTGTATGGAGGAGAGAAAATCAAGTGTAGTGTTGGCGAATCTCAGGAAGCTGGAAGTTTTGAAGGATGCAGTGCTCCGACAACTAACAACCGATGCCGGCAGTTTGTTCCACGTTTCAGCAACTCTCAGCGTGAAAAAATATAGACTTTAGATGAGTTGTAGTGCACCTGAGCACTGTACACAATTATTATTATTATTATTATTATCAAGCCCTTCAAGGTGATGCTGTAGCATGGCAGTAGTCCAATGATCGAAGCAAAATTAAAGAGACACGGATATATATACATACGAATTATTTCTTTATTGCCCATAAGGGGCTAAATATAGAGAGGACAAAAGGATTAAGTCGATTACATCGACACCAGTGCATAACTGGTACTTAATTTATCGACCCCCAAAAGGATGAAAGGCAAAGTCGACCTCGGCGGAATTTGAACTCAGAACGGAACGGCAGACAAAATACCGCTAAGCATTTCGCCCGGCGTGCTAACGGTTCTGCCAGCTCACCACCTTTTATTTATATATTTATATTTATATATATATATATATATATATATATATAAATTCAACAACAATTGAGGAATGGCCTAATAGGCCATTCGACACCCACTAGAAAGAGCAGCCAGGACTCAAACCCGCAATTAAGTAGTAATTCAGAAATTAAAAGAAAATTTTAAAACATTTACCCTAATTCATCTTTAGACAATGCATTGATTCGGTGTTTTTAATGGCAAACCAGCTTAATTAATTAAATTAAACTAAATCAATCCACTAAAGGCTACACCTCATCAGCGAATTTTTTGCTACCCTATATTGATTAATATATATATATATATATATATTTATTATATAGAAGGCTTCTACAGGACTAGTACTGTTTCATTCAAGAGAATCTTCAGTTCCTGAGATTTCTCTTGAAGAAAACAGTACTAGTCCTGTAGAAGCTCCTTCTATATAATAAATTAATTTTACTCTGCTATGTATTGAGTACCTTACTACTGTGGTTGACCCCGATCAACCCGGTACCTACATATTTATATATATATATATTATATAACCCATGCGAGCATGGAAAACGGACGTTAAATGATGATATATATATATATATAATACGCTAATGTAAGGTCTGTGTGCATTATTGTTACAGTAAAGACGGCAAACTGGCAGAACTGTTAACCCGCGGTACAAAATGCTTGGCGGCATTTCATCCGTCTTTACATTCAGAGTTCAAATTCCGCCGAGGTCGACTCTGCCTTTCATCCTTTCGGGGTTGATTAAATAAGTACCAGTTACGCACTGGGTCGATATAATCGACTTAATCCCTTTGTCTGTCCTTGTTTGTCCCATCTGTGCTCAGCCCCTTGTGGGTAGTAAAGAAATAGGTTCTACTTAAGAAGAGTGGTCCTGGTGCGCGCACACGCGCATCCGCACTAGCTAATCGTGATTAGGCGATCCTTACTTTGTGTTTTTGTGTTTTATTTACCTTACTCTTTTTACTCTTTTACTTGTTTCAGTCATTTGACTGCGGCCATGCTGGAGCACCGCCTTTAGTCGAGCAACTCGACCCCGGGACTTATTCTTTTTGTAAGCCCAGTACTTATACTATCGGTCTCTTTTTGCCGAACCGCTAAGTGATGGGGACATAAACACACCAGCATTGGTTGTCAAGCAATGCTAGGGGGATAAACACAGACACACAAACACACACACATATATATACATATACACGACAGGCTATATATTCATTTTTGGGGGTACTATTTAAGAAGAGTGGTCCCGGTGCGCGCACTCGCGTAGTCGCGCAAGCTAGTCGTGACTAGTCGATCCTACGACTACCTAGCAAAGTAAATAAAACACAAAATAAATAATTTTTTTACACAAAGTAAATAAAATGCAAAAACACAAAGTAAGGATCGACTAGTCATGACTAGCTTACGCGAGTGCGCGCACCAGGACCACTCTTGTTAAGTAGTACCAATACGGTTTACAAAAAAATCGTCCCTCAAATACAAATTAGTGTCCATCCAGAATATTCTGAAACATCCCGAGACATCAAAATCTGCTTGCAATGCCGGTTTCGAATCTACGAAACTATGCCAAATCTACATTAAAGTCGATATTATTATTATTCAACACGTTCTGAGTTCAAATTCCACCGAGGACGACTTTGTTTTTCATCCTTTCGGGGGTACTAGTTAAAAAGAGCGGTCCCGGTGCGCGCATCCGCACTAGCTAGTCGTGACTAGTCGATCCTACAACGACCACCTAGCAAAGTAAATAAAACACAAAGTAAATAAAATGCAAAAAACAAAAAGGATCGACTAGTCACGGCTAGCTAGCGCGGATGCACGAGTACGCGAGTGCGCGCACCGGGACCACTCCCTCTTAAGTAGTACCAGCTCATATATTTTTACCAACATTTTCTTTCTTTTTTTTTTCATCGTACATAAAAACATTTCTAAAGCCAAGATTATCTTCGAAGGTGGTGGTCACTGAAGAATTAATATTCCAAAAATATAATTTCCCCCCCCCCTCATCTGAACCGCTCCACTACACGATTGTTACCCTAATTATGGGCCTAATTGCAGGTCGTGACGAAAGAATGCCAATTAGTGTATAAGAACATGCGTAGGGAATGAATAAAATGCCCCCAAAAAGCACTCACCCTTGTTACGAAGAAGCTTAATGGAAATGACTTTGGTTTAAGCGTGAGGTTTTCTGTCAGCGAACGCCATGATGACGGTGAATCGTTGAAATGTTTCCCTTGTTGAAATATTTTCCGGATATACTGGAAGGAGGAAGATAAGGGAGATAACATATTTTCTTCTTGAAGGCCAGATTTTCCTAGTTAACTAAGGAAATTTGAAAAGATTCGAATATTTATTTGAATGACAAAGTAAGCTTTGAGTTGCTGTGGAAAGAGATGTGTTCTAATGTTCCAGCAAGAATTATGTATCGTGTGTCTGTGTGTCGATATATATTTTGGGTATATGGGCGGCGAGCTGGCAGAAACGTTAGCACGCCGGGCGAAATGCTTAGCGGTATTTCGTCTGCTACTACGTTCTGGGTTCAAATTCCGCCGAGTCGACTTTGCCTTTCATTCCTTTCGGGTCCGATAAATTTAGTACCAGTTACGCACGGGGTCGTGTAATCGACTTAATCCGTTTGTCTTCCTTGTTGTCCTCTCTGTGTTTACCCCTTGTGGTAGTAAAGAAATAGGTATTCGTCTGATTTCTGGGTTCAAATTGACTTTGCCTTTCATCCTTTCGGGTCGATAAATAAGTACCAGTTACGCACTGGGTCATGTAATCGCTAATCTTCGTGTCCTTGTTTCTCCCCTCTGTGTTTGGCCCCTTGTGGGTAATAAAGAAATAGGTATATTTTGGACATATATTTGCGTGTTTGTATGTATATGTATGTGTGTGTATGTATACATACGTGTGTATATCTGCCCAAGACTATATGTGTGTGTGTGTGTGTGTGTGGATATATATTTGCGTGTGCATGGGTTCGTGTATATTTGCGCGTATATATGTGTGTGTATAGGCGTAGGAGTGGCTGTGTGGTAAGTAGCTTGCTTACCAACCACATGGTTCCGGGTTCATTCCCACTGCGTGGCATCTTGGGCAAGTGTCTTCTACTATAGCCTTGGGCCGACCAAAGCCTTGTGAGTGGATTTGGTCGACGGAGACTGAAAGAAGCCCGTCGTATATATGTATATATATTTTTCAATAATAATAATAAGGGTAAAATTAATCAATTAATTAATTAGTAATTAATAATTTGGACAAGGAGACTAAAACACAAAAACACAAAGGAAATAATTTTTCTAGACAAAGTAAATGAAATACAAAAACACAAGGTAAGGATCAAATAGTCACGACTAGCTAGGGCGGATGCGCGAGTACGCGAGTGCGCGCACCGGGACCACTCTTCATAAGTAGTACCCTAGTTTGGATCTTTTCCTTTTGAACGGCAGTTTGTAACATAATTTCTAGGTAACCAAAAAGTTTTAAACTTCGTATACTGGTAGAATTACGTTAAACAAACAAATTACATTTTTCTCAAGAAAGCCAAGAGAAAAAAAATGTTTTATTTTGACACATTCTACCAGTATACGAAGTTTAAAAGTGTTTAGTTAACTAGAAATTGTCTGCCGTTCAAAAGGAAAGACCCCCCCCCCCTGGTTTTATTTTATAGTTTTAAACTTCGTATACTGGTAGAATTACGTTAAACAAACAAATTACATTTTTCTCAAGAAAGCCAAGAGAAAAAAAATGTTTTATTTTGACACATTCTACCAGTATACGAAGTTTTAAAGTGTTTGGTTAACTAGAAATTGTGTGCCGTTCAAAAGGAAAAGATCCCCCTGGTTTTATTTTAATTGACGCCGCTATAGGTAAAGGTTGCCTGAGGCGGCGTTAAAACGTGTGTGCCAGAATGTATGTGCGTGCGTGCGTCTGTGCAGAATAGCGTGTACTGTGACATACACACACACACATACGCACACACACATTGGTCTTTGCAAAGCACCATGGTGACAATGTACAGCGCCACTCAGCGGACACTAATCCGTTACGTTGTTGTTGTTAGTGTTACCATGGAAACCGGCCGAGACTGATACATGTTACATACAGACAGAAGAGCTAATATTTTGCATCAAAAACCGGTATGTATATATTTATATGTATATATTGGAAGGTCTGGAGATGATGTACAGGTATTATATATTAGAAGAAATGAGGTTATCAGAAAATCGGATGGTTTTATATTTATAGATATTTATTTGTATACTCTCTTTTCTCTTTTCTCTCTTTTACTTGTTTCAGTCATTTGACTGCGGCCATGCTGCAGCACCGCCTTTAGTCGAGCAAATCGACCCCGGGACTTATTCTTTTGTAAGCCCAGTACTTATTCTATCGGTCTCTTTTGCCGAACCGCTATGTGACGGGGACGTAAACACACCAGCATCGGTTGTCAAGCAATGCTAGGGGAACAAACACAGACACACAAACAAACACACATACATATATATATACGACAGGCTTCTTTCAGTTTCCGTCTACCAAATCCACTCACAAGGCATTGGTCGGCCCGGGGCTATAGCAGAAGACACTTGCCCAAGATGCCACGCAGTGGGACTGAACCCGGAACCAAGTGCTCCCTCTCTCACTTTCTCCTCATCCATCACCCTCTTGTGCTGTCTTATATTCCTCCCCACCACTACAAACTCAATACCACTATAAAATAGTCAAAACTCTTCACACAGGAACTTAGTTTGATTTGAAAACCCCACTAGAATGGGAGAAAGCGCTAATACATGATCTAAGTTATATGATATATAAAAAAACATGTTATATACAAATAAATATAAACCATCCGATTTTCTGAGTACCTCATTTCTTCTAATATATATATTTATATATATATATATAATATATATATATTTATATATATATATATATATCTATATATATATGTGTGTGTGTGGTGTGTGTGTGTAAATTATATATTGTATACATTATATCGTTTTATATATATACCTATATGTATTTGTGTTCGGACGTCTCTGAATCTTCAGAGAACATTTTGTTGTTTGTGATGGTGGTGATGATGATGTCAATTATTGTTTACCAATTTCAAGCCATCTCTGTCCGTTGGATTTATGATGATTATTCTGTTTTGGTTATAATTATTCTGTTTCGATTTTAGCTAAGGTCTTGATGTCATCCGCCGCCGTCGCCTGGCACGCAGCGGCAACAGAGAAAACTACGTTTCGTTCATATGTGTGTGTATGTGTCTGTGTGTGTACTAGTTATAAATATTCAAATCATATCACACATATCTCACACGCAGACACATACATACACGTACACATATTTTATTATATTATGAAAAACGATAAACGTCGCCCTTTTCATGGGCCCAGTTTCCCGGTTTCTGTGACTGCGAAGACCCAACAAATAATGTGAGTTCATGGCTGCTTTCTGCACCAGTTTCACATAGCAACCCCAGCCCATCCAAAGTACCTTGGATCGCAGAACGGCCTGCTGTGCTTACCTTGGATCGTAGGGTGACCTGCTGTGCTTGAGGAGACCTACTGAGTCAAGTACATCAACATCAAAATAAAAATCAAATGGAAATAGCAGTTGTGATCCCTGTGCCGGTGGCACATAAAAAGAACCCACTACACTCACGGAGTGGTTGGCGTTAGGAAGGGCATCCAGCTGTAGAAACACTGCCAGATCAGACTGGAGCCTGGTGCAGCCTCCTGGCTTCCCAGACCCCGGTTGAACCGTCCAACCCATGCCAGCATGGAAAACGGACGCTAAACGATGATGATGATGCTCATTGCTCTTGTGCATTTTCCACTTACAAATACTACTTTCTCCATTAGCATTCCTGTGACCCCAATGCACTTCTTGTGTACCATAGCTTGCACTTGGTACATCATATGGAATTCCTGGCCACACCTTTCCCTAATTCCGAGCAGAATCATTTACCTGAAGAGAATAGAATCCTGCCTCTTTTCCTACTTAGTAGAACTTTAAGGCCTTTGGTTCCAGGTTTTGTTTCCACCCTTAGCTTCTTCAGAGACCACTATGTAACAGCAGAAATCGATTTATAATCAATATTATGATTTGTGGTTTTGTACCAATTGTAACGGTAGAGATTGATTTGTAAACAATATTGATGAAATGTTGTGGTCAGCAGATGCAACGATCAAAAGCTCTTGTTATAATTGTTTACTGTCGGATGTGTAAGATAGACAATGCATAAAGTTTTAAGAAAGTATTCATTTACTGTTACGTTACAAATGCCTTGGCTCGACAGGCAGGTTATGATAAATCCAAAAGCATGCGAAGTAAAGTTTGAGTTTGTGTCTTCTTCATTGTTTAGTAGTAATTAGAGAGAGAGAAATAGAATGATGTTGTAAGAGAACAGAATTAGAGCTAGAGGGGAATTGTAGGGTGTTGTCTTACACTCTCTTTTACGTGTTTCAGTCATTTGACTGTGGCCATGCTGGAGCACCGCCTTTAGTCGAGCAACTCAACCCCGGAACTTATTCTTTGTAAGCCCAGTACTTATTCTATCGGTTCTTTTTCCGAACCGCTAAGTGACGGAGACATAAACACACCAGCATCGGTTGTCAAGCAATGCTAGAGGGACAAACACAGACACACAAACATACACGCACACGTACATATATATACATATATACGACAGGCTTCTTTCAGTTTCTGTCTACCAAATCCACTCATAAGGCTTTGGTCGACCCGAGGCTATAGTAAAAGACACTTGCCCAAGTGCCACGCTGTGGGACTGAACCCGGAACCATGTGGTTGGTAAGCAAGCTACTGACCACACAGCCACTCCTACACCTACAGTTGCTTTCTCCCTCTGACCAAGGTTCTAGCTGGTCAGCCAGACATTGTTGCATCATCACCGACTGTGACTAACTCCATTGAGTCATCACAGACTGTGACAAACTGATTTTTGCTTGGGGTGTGCTTGCTTTTATAACTATCCAGAAGGATAGATATATAGCATTGAGGACAATAGATTTAGTTGGTGGTCTTGTTATCTCTATTCTAGCTTTTGGTGAAGTAGAAGAGGTTAGAAAGGGTCAAGTGTTGAAGACATTATTTCGGCCTAGCTAAAGGCATCTGGAAAATGTAAAACTGCTGTCAGAGAAAAACCATTGTTCCACCATGGGAACAGTTCTGTTGCAGCGTTGATTTAAATTGGAATTTAGCTATGGTGGATCAAATCCACATCATGCACACAAGATTCACTACAACTATATCTGAGAACAAGGGATTCTGTTGAAGGCTTTCTCTAGGTCAATGAATGCCAAATACATTGACTTATTCTTAGTTAAATACTTCTGACAAAGAAAACGGTGTCACTAATACTTCTTGCTGCATCTCATCTAGTTTTGATTCTATCCCTAATAAATTGGGCTATGACCCTTGCTGTTAGTGTCATGACTTCGTCCAGCAATTTGATATCTCTGGTGCCACATAAAAAGCACTGGTGATGGTGCCTTGTAAAAAGCCAAGTCTGGTTAGTTCACTGTTATCAGTTCACTGCAGGGAAAGTTCACCATAAGGAATGTTCACTGCAGGGAAAGTTCACCAGAAGGAATGTTCAGTGCAGGGAAAGTTCACCAGAAGGAATGTTCAGTGCAGGGAAGGTTCACCAGAAGGAATGTTCAGTGCAGGGAAGGTTCACCAGAAGGAATGTTCAGTGCAGGGAAAGTTCACCAGAAGGAATGTTCACTGCAGGGAAGGTTCACCAGAAGGAATGTTTAGTGCAGGGAAGGTTCACCAGAAGGAATGTTCAGTGCAGGGAAAGTTCACCAGAAGGAATGTTCAGTGCAGGGAAGGTTCACCAGAAGGAATGTTCAGTGCAGGGAAAGTTCACCATAAGGAATGTTCACTGCAGGGAAAGTTCACCAGAAGGAATGTTCACCACAAGGAATGTTCACTGCAGGGAAAGTTCACCATAAAGAATGTTCACTCCAGGGAAAGTTCACCAGAAGGAATGTTCCGTGTGAAGAATGTTCACTGCAGGGAAAGTTCACCATAAGGAATGTTCAGTGTGAAGAATGTTCACCACAAGGAAAGTTCACCATAAGGAATGTTCACTGCAGGGAAAGTTCACCAGGAGGAATGTTCAGTGTGAAGAATGTTCACCACAAGGAAAGTTCACCATAAGGAATGTTCACTGCAGGGAAAGTTCACCAGAAGGAATGTTCACCACAAGGAATGTTCACTGCAGGGAAAGTTCACCATAAAGAATGTTCACTGCAGGGAAAGTTCACCAGAAGGAATGTTCACTGCAGGGAAGGTTCACCAGAAGGAATGTTCACTGCAGGGAAAGTTCACCATAAGGAATGTTCACTGCAGGGAAAGTTCACCAAAAGGAATGTTCAGTGTGAAGAATGTTCACTGCAGGGAAAGTTCACCATAAGGAATGTTCACTGCAGGGAAAGTTCACCATAAGGAAAGTTCACCAGAAGGAATGTTCAGTGTGAAGAATGTTCACCACAAGGAAAGTTCACCATAAGGAATGTTCACTGCAGGGAAAGTTCACCAGAAGGAATGTTCACCACAAGGAATGTTCACTGCAGGGAAAGTTCACCATAAAGAATGTTCACTGCAGGGAAAGTTCACCAGAAGGAATGTTCACTGCAGGGAAGGTTCACCAGAAGGAATGTTCACTGCAGGGAAAGTTCACCATAAGGAATGTTCACTGCAGGGAAAGTTCACCAGAAGGAATGTTCAGTGTGAAGAATGTTCACTGCAGGGAAAGTTCACCATAAGGAATGTTCACTGCAGGGAAAGTTCACCATAAGGAATGTTCACTCCAGGGAAAGTTCACCAGAAGGAATGTTCCGTGTGAAGAATGTTCACTGCAGGGAAAGTTCACCATAAGGAATGTTCACTGCAGGGAAAGTTCACCATAAGGAATGTTCACTGCAGGGAAAGTTCACCATAAGGAATGTTCACTGCAGGGAAAGTTCACCATAAGGAATGTTCACTGCAGGGAAAGTTCACCAGAAGGAATGTTCAGTGTGAAGAACGTTCACCACATGGAATGTTTATGGAGAGAAAAGTTCACAGTAAAAGAATAAAGAAAAACTTTCTTCACCGCGAATTGATGGCAGTAAACACTCCTGCGAGTAAAGAGGCTGGTACTAGAAAGGGCACCCTGCTGTAGAGCAAGCCAAAAATGCTAGCTCCTGTCAAGCCGTTCCACCCATGCTGGCATGTAAAATTGATGTTAAATGATGATGAGGATGATGATGATGTAATTGTTTCTATATAAAACAACTCTTTTACTCTTGTAACGGCTGATTAAAATGGAATTTAGGAAATATTCATATATACATACACACACTCAAACAACACATATATACACACACATGATATACATACATTCATATGTTATCATCATCATCATTTAACGTCCATTTTTCATGTTAGCATGGGTTGGATGGTTCGACTGGGGTCTGGGAAGCCAGAAGGCTGCACCAGGCTCCAGTCTGATCTGGCAGTGTTTCTACAGCTGGATGCCCTTCTTAACACCAACCACTCCGTGAGTGTAGTGGGTGCTTTTTACATGCCACCGGCACAGGTGCCAGGGGAGGCTGGCAACGGCCACGATCAGTTGGTGAAATATATAGATATATTGTTGGCATCCTTTTTGTCTCGGGAGACAATGGAGTTGCGCATAAAATAGTCCAGTCCGGCTTTTACATTTCATGTCCTGATACATTTCCTGCTGTGGCTGTGTAGTCCTATCCTGACAAACACTCCCTCTGGCAGGTACCGCAAATGTAGCGAAGACTGTTCCTGGCTGGTTGTAATGTCATAGTTTCTTGTTGACGTCTTTTCTTGTCTTTCCATTTCTCTCTGTCACTCCTTTGTGTTCCCTGTTTTACGGTACGTCGCCAATCTCCACGGTTGCTGGCAACTGCTTCCCAATTGCTAATATTGATGTTGCAGGCCTTCATGTCCCTTTTGCAAACATCCTTGTAGCGTAAGAACGGTCTACCCACAGACCTAGTACCCCTAGCAAGCTCTCCGTAGAGTATGTCCTTGGAGATTCTGCCATCTTTATATATATATATATATATATATTTATATATACTCAGACACATAGGTATATATGCCTATATCAGGTGATAAGGAACCATAACAACATATTTTGATTCCAAAACAAAATATAAAAATTCCAATAAACACATGCATGTGTGCCTGTGCACACACACACAACAAATACACACACACACACACAACAAATACACACACACACACACAACAAATACACACACACACACACACACAACAAATACACACACACACACACACACACAACAAACACAAACACACACACAAATTCTTTGCCAGCCATCAAGCAAAATCATATTATCAGCTGATTGATCAAAATGAAAGTGAACTTAGACTCAAGGCTTGCTCTATAATTGTTCAATGCATGTGATTTGACAGAAATTTTGGCTGTTGTTTCTGGCAAAGGAATTTCTCAAGCAGGGACTCTGTTGAAAGCTTTTTCCAGGTCATGTTCCTTCTTCTCGAGTCACGCCAGGCTCATAAGGGCCACTTTCCCAATTTCCTTGGCGTATAGGTTCCCCACCTGGACGGGATGCCGGTCCGTCGCAGGTGAGCTGCAAGATGCAGGAGGAAAGAGTGAGAGAAAGTTGTGGCGAAAGAGTCAGCAGAAGTTCGCCATTTCCTTCTGCCGGAGCCGCGTGGGGCTTAGGTGTTTTGCTTGTAAACACACACATTGCCCGGTCTGAGATTCGAACCCGCAATCCCTCAACTGCAAGTCTGCTGCTCTAACCACTAGGCCATGTGCCTCCACACACACACACACACATGTTGTTGTTGTTTGTTCCTTTTCGAGCCATGCCTGGCTCATAAGGGCTAGTTTCCCGGTTTCTTTGGCTTATAGGTTCCCCACCTGGACGGACGCTGGTCCGTCGCAGGTGAGCTGCAAGATGCAGGAGGAAAGAGTGAGAGAAAGTTGTAGCGAAAGAGTCAGCAGAAGTTCACCATTACCTTCTGCCGGAGCCGCGTGGAGCTTAGATGTTTCGCTCATAAACACACACATCACCCGGTCTGATATTCGAACCTGCAATCCCTCGACCGCCAGTCCGCTGCTCTAACCACTAGGCCATGTGCCTCCACCAGGTCATGCTCATTGCTCCTGTGCATCTTCCGCATACAGGTATTACTTTCTCCATTAGCATTCATGTGATCCCAGGGCACTTCTTGTGCACCGACCCCAACCCACCTAGTCGCAATAGTACAACCCTTAGAAGCCCCACCTGACTCAATAATACCAACCTTAAATAATACTACTCATATAATCACATATATCAGTGGCCATCCCTCCTCCCAATCCAACACTAGTATTGATAATGTCCCCTGCTCTTCTCTACTGGTAACTAACCATACAAATTTGATGTTAGGCGCAGGAGTGACTGTGTGGTAAGTAGCTTGCTTACCAACCACAGACAGAAACGTTAGCACGCCGGGCGAAATGCTTAGCAATATTTCGTCTGTCGTTACGTTCTGAGTTCAAATTCCTCCAAGGTCGACTTTGCCTTTCATCCTTTCGGGGTCGATAAATTAAGTACCAGTTACGCACTGGAGTCGAAATAATCGACTTAATCTCTTTGTCTGTCCTTGTTTGTCCCCTCTATGTTTAGCCCCTTGTAGGCAATAAGAATTAAGTAGCTTGCTTACCAACCACATGGTTCCAGGTTCAGTCCCACTGCGTGGCATCTTGGGCAAGTGTCTTCTGCTATAGCCTCAGGCCGACCAAGGCCTTGTGAGTGGATTTGGTAGATGGAAACTGAAACAAGCCTGTCATATATATATATATATATATATATATATACATATATACGACGAGCTTCTTTCAGTTTCCGTCTACCAAATCCAAGGCTTTGGTCGGCCTGAGGCTATAGTAGAAGACCTTGCCCAAGGTGCCACGCTGTGGGACTGAACCTGGAACTACGTGGCTGGTAAACAAGCTACTTACCACACAGCTACTCCTGCACCTATATATATATATATATATATATATATATATATATATATATATAGTAGAAATATATTACAAAAAGAAAATATAAAATACACGTGGAAATGTAAGGGGAAAATATGAAAAAGCAACGAAAATGCACATTGTAAATAAAAAAAGAATAAGCTTTTTATGAAAGGTAACGACAGATGTATACATTTAGATGGGCTGAGGTAGTAATATATGTATATATATATAGCTCTCCTGTGTGACCCTTCTGTTTGGCATTCATCATGATGGATTGCTAGCCACTACACATCTTTATTTTCTCTCCTTGTTCCTTTCTGTGGAAGAGCGTAGGCTCGAAACATTAAAGACTTTTTCCCTTCCAGAGCGTTATACTAATACACCTGTTTGTTGTCTACACCACCTGTCTTCATCTTTTGGGTTTTTTTGTGAATTCTCCCCCTATATATATATATATATATATATATAAAACATTATTGGTGAATTGAAGAAATGGAGCTGAACGCAGATTGAACAGAAATCGTTTTATTTCATTCTACACGTGTTTCGAAAGGCACAAATTACCAAAATCCGATTGAATAATGGGACCATATTGTGTCTTTCTCTTCAGGAAGAAAATAGGAACCCGTTGAAAAACAAAAACAGAACAGAGGCGGAGCAAAAACAAATCGAACTATGCTCCTAAGAGCCCATGGCGAAACTGTTTATCAGTGTATGTTGAGAACCGGTGGCTGAAGAATTTAACGGGTCAGGCATCGGTCAATCATGTGGGTGAGGGTGTGTGGATATTCTTTGTGACCGAGAATAAAGTTCTGACTATTTAAGGAATATTGGATGTTTTATAAGGGGCGAGAAAAAATCTACTTAGAGACGTGTGTGTGTGTATACTGTTCTATATATGTGTGTTGGCGTAGGGGTAGAAAACATTTTTTGTGTACGTGTGTGCGTTTGATCGTTCGGCTGTCAGTGGCTACTGCCGCGAGAACCGTTGGGTGGCAGAAAAAAAAATATATATATTATGTTTTATGTGTGTGTGTGTTCATCTAAGCCTGCCTTGTCAAGGAAACCCCCCGTTGTGAAAAAAACCAAGCCCCGTTTGTCTAACAGGAGTAATTCCCCTTGCAGTGGTTAATCGTAGATATCTTAAAGGCTATTTCAGAATTTGTTACCAGGGCTATGGGTGCCGGTATTATTTATAAACGCTATTTAAAAGCCAGACAAGTGTAACGCCGCCAATGGGGGCATCGAAATGCCGACTGTAAAAGCCCGTTTACCATCCGGCCTCTGGCAAACAATATGGAAGAGTTCGGAGACACAAAGGTTGCACTGCCTTCTGCCCCTATCAAATGGGAGGGCCACCGACAAAATTGACCATTCCAGCCTGTAGCTTAAGTTCGTATCCTTCAGTCGCCATATTAGCTTACTGAGTCCCGTGGTCTGGCGCTTGTTCATGTCCCGAAAAGTTGCGTAATGGTTGGAGACACGCAAAGACAATCTTGAGGATGAGGCCCCTACATAAGTGAAGACATCTGAGTCCGTGTAAACCTTGCATTGGTAGACGGCGTTTTTGATCTTGGAGTTCGCCGACGTGAATCTTATTCTGCTAGGATTAGTTTCTGAAATTAGAACTGCGTTCCTGTCACTATATTCGTTCCGCCTGCAGCCGCTTACTACTCTATTTTCCACTACGTCACTATTAACTATAGGAATAACCCCTGATTCTCCACTATCTATCAGGGTGCTGTCATTGCTACTGCCCGTGGTGCTGCTATTGCGGGAAATGATGCTGGGGATGCTATTGGGGCTCTCTACCCTACTCCCATTGTTACCGTCAACCACAACACCCCTATTTATAACTATACCCCTAGTGGGTACTCCCTGGCTGGAGCTGAGATTATGTGTCACTGTACTGGCTCTCATCATTATTACTACTATAATTATTCCTACTGAGCATTAAACCGGGAGCGGAAGAGGCTGTGCCTCCGGAAAAGGTGATAGGGTCTTAGTAAGTAGCTTATTATTATGGGAGGCGATTATCTGGGCGAGGTTTTTAGTGTTGGAGAAAGCTATCCTAACTTTATGCGAGTTAACCGTGGAGTAATATTTGGAATTTCTGGGGAAGTTATTGGCGATGGCTTGTCTAAACATGAGGGGGAGGTTAGTTCTAATCTGCTTACCAAAGGGGATTACAAACCATATATGCTTATTCCTATCAGTGTGATGGGTCGGGACGCCAGCTCTCGCGTTCGGGTGGGTGATTCTCGGATGAATAACGGGTCTTGGGTTAGTGTAAGACCTCCCAGACCGATAATTATCCTTGTTCGCTAAATTAAATGCGGGAGCGACTACCCCGGCATCCGCCGCGCTCCCGTCCTTACTTAAAATGTTAATGTTATTATATACGGCCCTATCCTGATGACCGAATGATGGCATTGGAAGGGCCGGATCAATATAAATTACCTTCTGCCTATAACCGGCCTTGGATAGTGCGGCGTTATAAAATTCCGCTTTCTGCATAAAAATATCGGCACTGGCGGACAAGCCAGACAATCTTAGAGAGATGTTTTTAACCAAATTGTCTGTTACGGTTTTGGCATGATTTGAGAAGACACTGACATACTTCAAATTAGTGGAAGGCTTATGGTAAGGGCAGTATGAGTCGCTATTAAGGTTAAGTGTAACGTCTAGGAAATTAGCCTTGGTGAGTTCATTATCAAAAACTATACTCATGCCCATTCTATTAAAAACCTAGCTAACCTGCTCTTAGTTTTCTGCACTATTCTGTTCGTGGTGTTTTGCAGGTAAAACAGACAATCGTCACGATACAGGCCGCCCGCGATCTCCGGGAATTGGTCGGACAATTCGTAGAGAATATATATTCCGACCAAATCGGCTATCTGCGCACTATCCGAACTACCCATAGGCACATCAAATTCATTGGGAGTATCTTTACGGATCCACAACTTATTATCAAACTTAATAAACGATTTCCTGGCAACTAAAATGATATCTATCTCTTCTCTGGTGAGGCCAGCCTTGTTGTGAGCATGCCAGAGGGCCTTATTTAGCACACTAGGGTTAATCGAGGGGTAGAAGCTGGCGATATCAAACTGAATGAACCTAGTACGGTTCTTATTGGGGATGGAAGAGAACCACTTCACTACCTGCGAGGAGTTGGCCCAGAGGCTGAGCTTCAGCTTGTTTACTAAACTAGAGATATTTTATCTAAAATGTACTTACTGATTATCCCGATATCAGATCTAGCAGGGCATATGAGTCTTAGCGCTGGGTTGGTGTGGAAGTTCGGTTTATGGTCCTTCACTATAAATCTGGGTTGCTTAGGGCTAAGCGGCTGAGTTCTCATTTGAATTCGGTGTTTAAATATTATTTCCTTAATTTCCAAGTTTACCTTCCTCAGGGTACTCCAATTGGTTTTTCTATAATTTTTCTTGATCTCTTTACCGAGTAAATCTAGGTACTGCTTAATGGGCATCTTGTATGTGTTCCTGGTCTTGTCGGACTGGACCAGGATTCCGTCCGTTCTATTAATGTCCTTGGTAATTTTATCTAGGTATCTGAGGTGGGCATTTCTCCTGGGTGACTTCCTGAACTTAATCTTTCTAACTATGTCCCACAAGTCGTCCGTAAGCTCAGTAAGCTAATATGGCGACTGAAGGATACGAACTTAAGCTACAGGCTGGAATGGTCAATTTTGTCGGTGGCCCTCCCATTTGATAGGGGCAGAAGGCAGTGCAACCTTTGTGTCTCCGAACTCTTCCATATTTTGTTTGCCAGCGGCCGGACGGTAAACGGGCTTTTACAGTCGGCTTTTCGTTGCCCCCATTGGCGGCGTTACACTTGTCTGGCTTTTAAATAGCGTTTATAAATAATACCGGCACCCATAGCCCTTGGTAACAAATTCTGAAATAGCCTTTAAGATATCTACGATTAACCACTGCAAGGGGAATTACTCCTGTTAGACAAATGGGGCTTGGTTTTTTCACAGCGGGGGGGTTTCCTTGACAAGGCAGGCTTAGATGAACACACACACACATAAAACATAATATATATTTTTTTTTTTTTTTTTTTCTGCCACCCAACGGTTCTCGCGGCAGTAGCCACTGACAGCCGAACGATCAAACGCACACACGTACACAAAAAATGTTTTCTACCCCTACGCCAACACACACATATATAGAACAGTATACACACACACACGTCTCTAAGTAGATTTTTTCTCGCCCCTTATAAAACATCCAATATTCCTTAAATAGTCAGAACTTTATTCTCGGTCACAAAGAATATCCACACACCCTCACCCACATGATTGACCGATGCCTGACCCGTTAAATTCTTCAGCCACCGGTTCTCAACATACACTGATAAACAGTTTCGCCATGGGCTCTTAGGAGCATAGTTCGATTTGTTTTTGCTCCGCCTCTGTTCTGTTTTTGTTTTTCCAACGGGTTTCCTATTTTCTTCCTGAAGAGAAAGACACAATATGGTCCCATTATTCAATCGGATTTTGGTAATTTGTGCCTTTCGAAACACGTGTAGAATGAAATAAAACGATTTCTGTTCAATCTGCGTTCAGCTCCATTTCTTCAATTCACCAATAATGTTTTAATTTCAATTATCCGCACCAACGCACGGTTGCAACACCATATGGTTGTACCTCCAACCGTGCTGTTTACTGCTGTGATTTTTGCTACTAAGGTATCGGTTAAACTTTTGATTAATCTACTACAAGATTATTCATCTTTCTATTTCACAAATTATATATATATATATATATATATATATAATAAAATTAGGGAGTATAACTCCAAACTTACAGGGGAAAATTCAATTTAGTATTAAATCAAATTTCACAATATAAATATATAAAATATAAATTAGAGAAAAAAACCCCACTATTATGCAATTCAAACAATGATAGACATAAACGAAATCATAAATAACAAATAAAATATATTTTTATAAAACATATAACTAGATCACAATATGCTTTTTGTGATCTAGTTATATGTTTAATAAAAATATGTTTTATTTTTTATTTATGATTTGGTTTATGTCTATCATTGTTTCAATAGCATAACAGTGGTTTTTTTCTCTAATTTATATTATATATATATATATATATATATAATATATATATATATATGCCTGTACTTATATAATAGTGACCATTATTATCAAATAAAAGAATAAAGAGATACAAAGACACGTCAAGAACATAATGTTAGTTATTGATTAATTATTATAATGGTTTGAGACAAAGAGCTGTGTGTTTCATTCATTACAACTTGCATAACAAGTTGAAGCACGTAAGAGAAATCATAGCGAAGGCTATGGAAACATCTAGACTACAGGAGGAATTTCAACCGTGTTTTGTGGTCTGCTATCACAACAGCTCCTTTATAGGATCCAGTTAGCTCAAGACATCACAGGGCCGTCACTAAGCCCTTGCAATCCCTCCGGTCACAGGGGGGCCTTTGCGGTTGAGGGGCCTCATGTTAAAATCAAAGCACGTAGATGAGCCATGTATTTACTTTGGTTAAAATGTTGAAACAGAATTAAACGATGTTAACTGAAAATTTCAAGAAATAAAATAGGGGGTAATTTCAACTGTGTTTCGTGGTCTGCTAACATAACAGCTCCTTTATAGGATCCAGTTAGCTCAAGACATCATCAGGAGGATCCACATCTGGTTTCGGCCCCTACTCCTCTACTGTTTTGACATGGCAGGGCCCCCACTTTCGGAGTTGTCTTTAGCTCTGGTGTTGGGTGCATGTCTTCTTTCTTCTTCTTTCTTCTGTTCCCTGGCCTCTTCGGTGTAGCGTCAACGAGTGTCAATGGGCGACTGACTGTCTTGTCAAATTTCCCTTTAAATACCTGCTGCTAGGCTCCAGCAGGCAGCCCCAGCAAGTTGTCACATGACACTGTCCAAAACGTGAGTTAAAAAATCTCTGTATTTATAAATCATGCTGCACAAAGGAGAGTTAACATCATATTCAAAATGTTCAAGTGCACTTGGATGTGCGAAGGTCTTCTGATGCTGAGATAGTCTCAGGAGAAAATTCCTTTCTTGGATCATCAACATCATCATCAACCTTTATCATCCGCTTTCCATGCTGGGATTGGTTAGACAGTTGCACTGGAACTGGTAAGCCAGGGTCCTATACCAGGCTCCAGTTTGATTTTGGCTTGCTTTTTACAGCCGGATGCCCTTCCTGATGCCAACCACGCCAAGAGTGCAGTGGGATGTGCCACTGGCAGGTGTGCTCTTACATGTTAACAGCACGGGTGCTTTTACGTGTCACTGGCTTGGGTACCGCTATGTGTCGCTGGTATGGGCACCTTGACATACCACCAGCACAGTTGCTTCTATGTGTGACCATCATGGGTGCTTTTATGTGTCACTATTACTGGCTGCAACTCTGATTTCACTTGGCAAAACAGGTCTCCACAAGGACAGCAAATCGTTAAAGGTCTTGATCACTTGTCATCGTCTTTCTAAGACCCAACATTTAAAGATCATGCTTCACCACCTCATTCCATGTCTTCTACAGGTCCCTGCCATAGAGATCAGCACTTCTTTATGCAGCTGTCATCAACCAATTTTTCTATATATGTGTGTGTGTATATATATATATATATATATAATATATATATATATATGCCTGTACTTATATAATAGTGACCATTATTATCAAATAAAAGAATAAAGAGATACAAAGACACGTCAAGAACATAATGTTAGTTATTGATTAATTATTATAATGGTTTGAGACAAAGAGCTGTGTGTTTCATTCATTACAACTTGCATAACAAGTTGAAGCACGTAAGAGAAATCATAGCGAAGGCTATGGAAACATCTAGACTACAGGAGGAATTTCAACCGTGTTTTGTGGTCTGCTATCACAACAGCTCCTTTATAGGATCCAGTTAGCTCAAGACATCACAGGGCCGTCACTAAGCCCTTGCAATCCCTCCGGTCACAGGGGGGCCTTTGCGGTTGAGGGGCCTCATGTTAAAATCAAAGCACGTAGATGAGCCATGTATTTACTTTGGTTAAAATGTTGAAACAGAATAAACGATGTTAACTGAAAATTTCAAGAAATAAAATAGGGGGTAATTTCAACTGTGTTTCGTGGTCTGCTAACATAACAGCTCCTTTATAGGATCCAGTTAGCTCAAGACATCATCAGGAGGATCCACATCTGGTTTCGGCCCCTACTCCTCTACTGTTTTGACATGGCAGGGCCCCCACTTTCGGAGTTGTCTTTAGCTCTGGTGTTGGGTGCATGTCTTCTTTCTTCTTCTTTCTTCTGTTCCCTGGCCTCTTCGGTGTAGCGTCAACGAGTGTCAATGGGCGACTGACTGTCTTGTCAAATTTCCCTTTAAATACCTGCTGCTAGGCTCCAGCAGGCAGCCCCAGCAAGTTGTCACATGACACTGTCCAAAACGTGAGTTAAAAAATCTCTGTATTTATAAATCATGCTGCACAAAGGAGAGTTAACATCATATTCAAAATGTTCAAGTGCACTTGGATGTGCGAAGGTCTTCTGATGCTGAGATAGTCTCAGGAGAAAATTCCTTTCTTGGATCATCAACATCATCATCAACCTTTATCATCCGCTTTCCATGCTGGGATTGGTTAGACAGTTGCACTGGAACTGGTAAGCCAGGGTCCTATACCAGGCTCCAGTTTGATTTTGGCTTGCTTTTTACAGCCGGATGCCCTTCCTGATGCCAACCACGCCAGAGTGCAGTGGGATGTGCCACTGGCAGGTGTGCTCTTACATGTTAACAGCACGGGTGCTTTTACGTGTCACTGGCTTGGGTACCGCTATGTGTCGCTGGTATGGGCACCTTGACATACCACCAGCACAGTTGCTTCTATGTGTGACCATCATGGGTGCTTTTATGTGTCACTATTACTGGCTGCAACTCTGATTTCACTTGGCAAAACAGGTCTCCACAAGGACAGCAAATCGTTAAAGGTCTTGATCACTTGTCATCGTCTTTCTAAGACCCAACATTTAAAGATCATGCTTCACCACCTCATTCCATGTCTTCTACAGGTCCCTGCCATAGAGATCAGCACTTCTTTATGCAGCTGTCATCAACCAATTTTTCTATATATGTGTGTGTATATATATATATATATATATATATATATACAGTGGGGGGAAATAAATAATTGTATATAAATTCCTTAGTTACTATAATTTTTTAGTCTTTTGCATATTCTTAGTTTATGCATGTATATGCAAATATAGTATTGGTATATCCCATTTATGTTCATTAGAAATTAAATAAAGAATTTTGACATGTGCGAATATTTATTCCCCCCCCCCCAAGGTATATTTATATATATATATTATAGAGAGAGAGAGAGGAGAGAGAGAGAGAGAGAGACAGAGAGAGAGAGAGAGTCAGAGAGAAAGAGAGAGAGAGAGAGAAAGAGGAAGATAAAAGATACACAACTCAGTGATTAGAGTGTCGAACTTACGATCATGAGGTTGAGCTCGAATCCCGGACCGAGCTGCGTGTTGTGTTCTTGAGCAAGACACTTTATTTCATGTTGCTCCAGTTCACTCAGCTGTAGAAATGAGCTGCGACGTCACAGTGTCAAGCTGTTTGCTTTTCCCTTGGATAACACTGGTGGCATGGAGAGGGGAGGCCGGTATGCATGGGCGACTGCTGGTCTTCCATAAACAACCTTGCCCAGACTTGTGCCTGGGAGGGTAACTTTCTAGGTGCAATCCCATGGTCAGAGTCATGACTGAAGGGGGTCATATATATATCATTATCATAATCATTGTTTAACGTCTGTTTTCCATTTTGGTATGGGTTGGACAGTTTGACTGGGGTCTGTGAAGCCAGGAGGCTGCACCAGGCTCCAATCTGTTCTGGCAGTGTTTCTACAGCTGGATGCCCTTCCTAACGCCAACCACTCCAAGAGTGTAGTGGGTGCTTTTTACATGCCACCAGCACACAAACCAATCAGGTCGCACTGACATCGACCATGGTCATATGCTGCTTTTTTATGTGTCACCGGTACCCTCAAATGGTGCTTCCCCATGGTGGGTATGTTGAATCATAGGACACGTATTTCTGTGTTGAAATATATTCATGCAAAATTGTGTATCTTTTATCTCCCTCCCTCTCTCTCTCTCTCTCTCTCTCTCTTTCTCTCTGTAGATGTATATATGTATATATATATATATATATATATATATATATACATACATATATATATATATATAAATAGATATATATGTATGTATGTATGTATAAATATGTGTGACAGGCAAATTCGTGAAGCATTCCATAATTTTTTCGAGTGTGATCGTTACCTGCATCGCCTTACTGGCACTTGTGCTGGTGGCACGTGAAACATTCAAGCAAGGTCGTCACCAGTCCCGCTGGAGTGGCTCCTGTGCAGGTGGCACATAAAAAGCACCATTTGGGCGTGGCCGTTGCCAGTACCACCAAACTGGCCATCATGCTGGTAGCACGTAAAAAGCACCCACTACACTCTCGGAGCCTGGTTCACCAGACCTCAGTCAAATCGTCCAACCCATGCTAGCATGGAAAGCAGGCATTAAACGATGATGATGATTATATATAATATATAAATTTATACAAATAAGGATAAGATCGATATTTAAATATCGATCTTATCAAGTGGCCAGCAAGAGAATAAAAAGCTTCAAAGGTAATAATTATTATTAAAATTATAATTTAGTGTATCAAGGCAGCGAGCTGGCAGAACCGTTAGCACGCCGGGCGAAATGCGTAGCCGTATTTCGTCTGCCGTTATGTTCTGAGTTCAAATTCCACCGAGGTCGACTTTGCCTTTCATCCTTTTGGGGTCGATAAATTAAGTACCAGTTACGCACTGGGGTCGATATAATCGACTTAATCTGTTTGTCCTTGTTTGTTCCCTCTGTGTGTAGCCCCTTGTGAGTAGTAAAGAAAATATAATTTAGGGTTTTTAAGAGATACCACCACGCTGGAAATAGCAGCCACAACTTGACTCTAAAACCATATATATATTTACATATCTTTCTCAGATATGACGAATCAACAATGGTACAAAGACAGGTCCAGTGCTTTAAAGAAGATGAAAGCGAAGTAAGTATTTGTTTTCTTAATTTTTGTTATTTTTTTTATCGTTGTTTCTATGGCAATGGATTGGGCAGAATTAATTAAACATCAGGCAAAATGCTTGGTGGTATTTAATTGCTTTCTTTTCAAGATGGACATTGCCATTTTATTCTTCTGGAAACAATAGTTAAGAAGTCTTATTGTTCCATGACGAAATTCCAGGGTTGATTCCATTGCCTGGCCTCTTTGAAGCAGGTCGGTCCAAGCCTTTTCGGTTAAATCTGGACGACTCTGTAGAAGTTGGAAGAAATGGCATTGAGTATTCTATCCAAGGAACTACCAATTCTGCCCACTCATTTGAAATGGAATTGGTGTTTGTGTCTCATATTCACAAAAATGACCATTCCAAGATGCACACACTCACACACACACATATGCATGCATGTATATATGTATGTATGTATCATATATATATATATATATATATATATAATACAAATAAGAAATTGGAGAAGCAAATTCAGTTTGTTCATCAACTTACGGATGTTAAAATGTTAGATTATTTATTCATTTTACAAATGAGAACATCAAAAGCATACAAAATATTATATATATATATATATATATATATATATATATACATGTATGTATATGTAACAATGTATACATATATAGTGTGTGTGTATGTGTATATATATATATATATATGTAGATGTATATATATATATGTGTGTATATATATATACATCTATATATATATGTTATATATATGTGTGTGTGTATATATATATAATATATATATATATATATATATTATATATATATTAGTCCTCCAGGCAATTACGGAGGAATTCAAGACAGGCTGTCCGGGAGCTCCTCTACACTGACGACCTTGCTCTTATGCTGAGTCACTATCAGAACTGGAGGAGAAGTTCCAGGTGTGGAAGGTGGGTTTAGAATCGAGGGGCCTTAGAGTCAACCTAGCTAAAACCAAAGTACTAATAAGTAGGAAGGTAGACAATCCACAAATGTCTTCAGGAAGATGGCCCTGCTCAATCTGTAGAAAAGGTGTAGGTAGAAACTCTATAAGATGTACCCAGTGTAAGCTATGGACACATAAGATAGTTTTTTGTATGGGAAGATAGTTTTTGTATGTGGCAGATGCTCGGGAGCATTAACCTCCGAAAATCTGCAGAAAACAACTTCCGTCACTTTCCAGGGGGAAAAACTAGAAGTAGTTGATAGCTTCCGTTATCTAGGTGACCAAGTCAGTAGTGGGGGTGGGTGCGCTGAAAGTGTAACTGCTAGAATAAGAATAGCCTGGGCAAAGTTTAGAGAGCTCTTACCCCTGCTGGTGACAAAAGGCCTCTCGCTCAGAGTAAAAGGCAGACTGTATGATGCATGTGTACGAACAGCCATGCTACATGGCAGTGAAACATGGGCCGTGACTGCTGAGGACATGCATAAGCTCGTGAGAAATGAAGCCAGTATACTCCGATGGATGTGTAATGTCAGTGTACATACTCGACAGAGCGTTAGCACCTTGAGAGAAATGTTGTACCTAAGAAGCATCAGTTGTGGTGTGCAAGAGAGACGATTGCGCTGGTATGGTCATGTGGCGAGAATGGATGAAGATAGGTGTGTGCGAAAGTGCCAATCCCTTGCAGTTGAGGGAACCCGTGGAAGAGGTAGACCCAGGAAAACCTGGGACGAGGTGGTGAAGCACGACCTTCGAACTTTAGGCCTCACTGAGGAAATGACCAGCGACCAAGACCTTTGGAAATATTCTGTACGTGAGAAGACCAGGCAGGACAAGTGAGCCCAGCCCACTTATGAATGCCTTTCCTCCCTTGGACACAAAGACCTGTTGAGGCAAGCGAAGTCGATATAGAACCTCATCCGACGACAGGCACCCATGCCAACCCCCTTTGCTTGCGAAGACATGTTGGGGCAAGCGAAAGCGAAATCAAAATCGAATTGAACCAGCCAGGATTCCTGATCTGGTGGTACGTAAAAAGCACTATCCGACTCGTGGCCGATGCCAGCACCGCCTCCACTGGCTTCCGTGCCGGTGGCACGTAAAATACACCAATCCGACCATACGACAGGCACCCATGCCAATCCCCTTTGCTTGCGAAGACATGTTGGGGCAAGCGAAATCGAAATCGAATTGAACCAGCCAGGATCCCTGGTCTGGTGGTACGTAAAAAGCACTATCCGACTCGTGGCCAATGCCAGCACCGCCTCGACTGGCTTCCATGCCGGTGGCACATAAAATACACCAATCCGACCGTGGCCGTTGCCAGCCTCGCCTGGCACCTGTGCCGGTGGCATGTAAAAAGCATCCACTACACTCACGGAGTGGTTGGCGTTAGGAAGGGCATCCAGCTGTAGAAACACTGCCAGATAAGACTGGAGCCTGGTGCAGCCTTATGGCTTCCCAGACCCCAGTTGAACCGTCCAACCCATGCTAGCATGGAAAATGGACATTAAATGATGATGATACGTAGTTATGTGTGTGTGAGTGTAGTCAATTAAAAAAAAAAAACGTAAAAAACAAACGTGAAGACGTGTGCAAGAAATATATTAACTTGACACTCAGTGAAAGGAGAGTTATATTCTTACATATATGTATATGTATATATATATACTTTATTTAAAGCAGCAGAAAATTCAACAAAATCTGTTACTCTGAGTTTCTCGTTGCCGTTCATCAGACAGTTTTTGCTAGAATGTATATATATATAAATGTATACACACAGATACACACACACACACATTTGTAGATTTATATAATCTATAAAGTTATGCTGTGTAAGAGAGTGATTTTGCATTTCAGGACTTTAGGAATAATGGGAGCTGGTTTTATTGCTGACGTGGAAACCAGGAATATGGAAGAACGACTGAATGTGATGAAAACAGCAATAGAAAGGGACAAGGAAGAGCGGAAGTGAGTTTGCACCTTCTTTTTGTTTTTTTTTTCTTGAGTTAATCTTTAATCTTGAATCCTAAATTTCGGTGGCACGTAAAAAGCACCGTCCGAATGTGGCTGATGCCAGCGCCACCTGACTGGCGTCTGTGTCAGTGACATGTAAAAAGCACCAGCCAATTGTGGCCGTTTGCCAGCCTCTCCTGGCCTCTGTGCCGGTGGCATGTAAAAAGCACCATCCGATCGTGGATGTTTGCCAGCCTCCTCCAGCCCCTGTGCCAGTGGCACATAAAAAGCACCATCCGATCGTGGATGTTTGCCAGCCTCCTCCAGCCCCTGTGCCGGTGGCACGTAAAAAGCACCATCCAATCGTGGCTGTTTATCAGCCTCTTCTGGCCCTGTGCTGGTGGCATGTAAAAAGCACAATCCGATAGTGGTCCTTTGCCAGCCTCCTCTGGCCCCTGTGCCAGTGACACATAAAAAGCACTAACCGATCGTGGCCGTTTGCCAGCCTCCTCTGGCCCTTGTGCCGGTGGCATGTAAAAAGCATCCACTACACTCATGGAGTGGTTGGCATTAGGAAAGGCATCCAGCTGTAGAAACACTGCCAGATCAGACTGGAGCCTGGTGCAGCCTCCTGGCTTCCCAGACCCCAGTTGAACCGTCCAACCCATGCTAGCATGGAAAATGGACGTTAAACAATGATGATGATGATGATGAGGGAAACCAGATAATTGTTTTTTTTTAAACTTGCTTTTATTTGAATTTATCATGTTTTTATAAGTGCTATAAGTATGAATTTTTGATTTTGTTTAGCTTTTACCTGTTTCAGTCATTAGACTGCAGCCATGCTGGAGCAACACCTTGAAGGAATTGGCTCCAGGAAATATTTTTTAAACCTGGTACTTCTACTATTGGTCTCTTTTGCTGAACTGCTAATTTACGGGGACATAAACACACCAACACCAGCTGTCAAATAGTGATAGACAGGGGGAGAAATACAGACACACACACATAGATATATATACATATATATATGACAGGCTTTTTTTAGTTACCATCAGCCAAATCCACTCACACGGCTTTGGTCGGCCCGAGGCTATAGTAGAAGGCACCTACTTGGATTTGGTAGACGGAAACTGAAAGAAGCCCGTAGTATATATGTATATATATGTATGTATGTGTGTGTGTGTGTATGTTTATGTGTTTGTGTTTGTCCCCACCCCTAGGATCTCTTGACAACCGATGGTGGTGTGTTTACGACCCCATAACTTAGCGGTTCGGCAAAGGAGACCGATAGAATAAGTACTAGGCTTACAAAGAATAAGTTCTAGGGTCGATTTGCTCGAATAAAGGCAGTGCTCCAGCATGGCCACAGTCAAATGCCTGAAACAAGTAAAAGAGTAAAGAGAGAATATATTCATTTTTCTGACTCACCTTTTTGGCACTCCTGCTCATGAAATCAACATGAAAGTGGCTGAGTACCCCACAGACATGCATATCCTTAACATAGTCCTCAGGGAGATTCAGTGTGACACAGAGTGTGACAAGGCTGGCCCCTTTGAAATACATGTATCACTCATTTTTGCTGAGGGGACTAGAGCAGCATGAAACGGGGGAGCGTTCGAGACATGGGTAGAAACGACGGGGACTTAGCAGTTCAGCAAAAGACACCAATAGAATATATACCTATTTCTTTACTACCCGCAAGGGGCTAAATTCAGAGAGGACAAACAAGGACAGACAAATGGATTAAGTTGATTACATCGACTCAGTGCATAACTGGTACTTATTTAATCGACCCCGAAAAGATGAAAGGCAAAGTCGACATCGGCAGAATTTGAACTCAGAACGGATAAGCATTTTGGGCAATATACTCTCTCTTTACTGAAAGAAGCCCGTTGTATATATGTATATATATATATATATGTATGCATGTGTGTATGTTTATGTGTTTGTGTTTGTCCCCCCACCATCACTTGACAACTGATGCTGGTGCGTTTATGTCCTCGTAACTTAGCAGTTCAACAAAAGAGACTGATAGAGTAATTACTAGGCTTACAAAGAATAAGTTCTGGGGTCGATTTGCTTGACTAAAGGCGGTGCTCCAGCATGACCACAATATATATATATATACATACCATGCTTTAAAAAGTAAGGTACTACAGTTCATTCATTTGGCTAAAATCTTTTCAAGGCGGTGCCCCAGAATGGCCACAGTCTAATGACTGAATCGAGTGAAACCCAGGGACACAATGCATTGCCAGGAATTGAACTCATGACCATAAGATTGTGACCCAGACACCCTTACCACTAAGCCACGCGCCTTCACTCTTTTTTCTTATATTTTTGTTATAATTTTTTTTTTTCCAGAAAGCGAGGCGGCCTTTACTGGACATCAGGTCAAAAGGGTAAACTGAACAAATATGCAGATAAAATTCTAACAGCACCCAATTACAAAATGGTAAGGGTCTAAACGATATTTGTCGTCATCATCATCATCGTCATTTTTATCAACACCATCACTGTCATCTTCATTGTCACCATATAGATGTACACCCATCTATCATCACCATCATCACCATCATCATCATCATCATCATCGTCGTTTAACGTCCGCTTTCCATGCTAGCATGGGTTGGACGGTTCGACCGGGGATCCGGGAAGCCAGAAGGCTGCACCAAGCTCCAGTGTTTCTACAGCTGGATGCCCTTCCTAATGCCAACCACTCTGTGAGTGTTGTGGGTGCTTTTTACGTGCCACCGGCACAGGTGCCAGGCGAGGCTGGCAACGGCCACGATCGGTTGGTACTTTTTATGTGCCACCGGTACAGGTGCCAGGCGAGGCAGCGCTGGCAACAGCCCCATTGTGATAGTTCTTTTACGTGCCACCGGCACTGGTATCGCAACTGCAATTTCCATTGATTTTTGATCGATTTCGATTTCACTTGCCTCAACAGGTCTTCGCAAGCTGAGTTTTGTGTCCCAAGAAGGAAAGGTATGCATAAGTGGACTGGCTACATCCCATGTAGAGGCCACGGGTTATGGTCTCACTTGTCCTACTGGGTCTTCTCACGCACATGCATATATATCATTGTCAGCATCATTTACTGTCCGTTTTCCAATCTGGCATGGGTTGGACGGTGTGACAGGAGCTGGTGACCCAGAGGGCTGCACCAGGCTTCATTTGTTCTGTTTTGGCATGGTTTCTAAGGCTGGATGCCCTTCCTAATGCCCCAGCCACTTTACAGAGTATGTATATATATGTATGTGCGAATGTGAGTGAGGGTGTGTGGATGTGTATATGTGTATATATATATATATAAATATATATATATGTCCCTTTTTAAAGTAGAAGAAATAGCTAAGGTCTTTGGCTGCTATTTCTAAACTTCGGTATGTGGTAAGCAAATCTTTGCTGAACCCTAATTATCAAGTATTACTTAAGTTACCGTGAAATGGTCCTTTTTTCATGCCGAATTCTACTTGGTGAAATTATTGATTACTTCTTAATTAATTAATTTTACCCTCTGTTAATATTGATATATATATATATATAATATATGTATGCATGTGTGTATGTTTATGTGTTTGTGTTTGTCCCCCCACCATCACTTGAACAACTGATGCTGGTGCGTTTATGTCCTCGTAACTTAGCAGTTCAACAAAGAGACTGATAGAGTAATTACTAGGCTTACAAAGAATAAGTTCTGGGGTCGATTTGCTTGACTAAAGGCGGTGCTCCAGCATGACCACAATATATATATATATATACATACCATGCTTTAAAAAGTAAGGTACTACAGTTCATTCATTTGGCTAAAATCTTTTCAAGGCGGTGCCCCAGAATGGCCACAGTCTAATGACTGAATCGAGTGAAACCCAAGGACACAATGCATTGCCAGGAATTGAACTCATGACCATAAGATTGTGACCCAGACACCCTTACCACTAAGCCACGCGCCTTCACTCTTTTTTGTTATAATTTTTTTTTTTTCCAGAAAGCGAGGCGGCCTTTACTGGACATCAGGTCAAAAGGGTAAACTGAACAAATATGCAGATAAAATTCTAACAGCACCCAATTACAAAATGGTAAGGGTCTAAACGATATTTGTCGTCATCATCATCATCGTCATTGTTATCAACACCATCACTGTCATCTTCATTGTCACCATATAGATGTACACCCATCTATCATCACCATCATCATCATCATCATCATCGTCGTTTAACGTCCGCTTTCCATGCTAGCATGGGTTGGACGGTTCGACCGGGGATCTGGGAAGCCAGAAGGCTGCACCAAGCTCCAGTGTTTCTACAGCTGGATGCCCTTCCTAATGCCAACCACTCTGTGAGTGTTGTGGGTGCTTTTTACGTGCCACCGGCACAGGTGCCAGGCGAGGCTGGCAACGGCCACGATCGGTGGTACTTTTTATGTGCCACCGGTACAGGTGCCAGGCGAGGCAGCGCTGGCAACAGCCCTTGTGATAGTTCTTTTACGTGCCACCGGCACTGGTGTCGCAACTGCAATTCCATTGATTTTTGATCGATTTCGATTTCACTTGCCTCAACAGGTCTTCGCAAGCTGAGTTTTGTGTCCCAAGAAGGAAAGGTATGCATAAGTGGACTGGCTACATCCCATGTAGAGGCCACGGGTTATGGTCTCACTTGTCCTACTGGGTCTTCTCACGCACATGCATATATATCATTGTCAGCATCATTTACTGTCCGTTTTCCAATCTGGCATGGGTTGGACGGTGTGACAGGAGCTGGTGACCCAGAGGGCTGCACCAGGCTTCATTTGTTCTGTTTTGGCATGGTTTCTAAGGCTGGATGCCCTTCCTAATGCCCCAGCCACTTTACAGAGTATGTATATATATGTATGTGCGAATGTGAGTGAGGGTGTGTGGATGTGTATATGTGTATATATATATATATAAATATATATATATGTCCCTTTTTAAAGTAGAAGAAATAGCTAAGGTCTTTGGCTGCTATTTCTAAACTTCGGTATGTGGTAAGCAAATCTTTGCTGAACCCTAATTATCAAGTATTACTTAAGTTTACCGTGAAATGGTCCTTTTTTCATGCCGAATTCTACTTGGTGAAATTATTGATTACTTCTTAATTAATTAATTTTACCCTCTGTTAATATTGATATATATATATATATATATATATATATATTGTTGTCGTCCTTGATGCCCTTTTCAAGCCTAGCCAGGCTCATGGGCCCGGTTTCCCAGTTTCTGTGACGTATGTGTTCCCCCCAGCTTGACGGGACGCCAGTCCATCGCAGCGTTACTCAAGAAACAGGAAGAGAGAGTGAGAGAAAGTTGTGGTGAAAGAGTACAACAGGGGTCACCACCACCCCCTGCCGGAGCCTCGTGGAGCTTTAGGTGTTTTCGCTCAATAAACACACACAATGCCCGGTCTGGGAATCGAAACCACAATCTTCCGACCATGAGTCCACTTGCCCTAACCACTGGGCCATTGCGCCTCCATACATATATATATATATATGTGTGTGTGTGTGTGTGAGGTATACTTGCCATCTCAATATGCCTAACCACTAAGGGTGGGTGTTACTGTAGCTTGTAGCCCCAGGAGAACACCGTCTCCAGCTGGCTTTAGGCACACTTTCTGTGGAGACGGTGTTCTCCTGGGGCTACAAGCTACAGTAACACCCACCCTTAGTGGTTAGCCATATTGAGATGGCAAGTATACCTCACATTGTCGTGCAGTTACTGTTTATACCTCGTTCAGAGATTTATTATTGCTTATATATATATAGTTGGAATTTACAAAAAAATAAAAGGCGAAGACAGGTGTATAAACAACAAACAGGTGTATTAGTTTAATGCTTGGGAAGGTGAGAAAGTCTTTTACATTTCGAGCCTGCACTCTTCAACAGAAAGGAACATGAGGAAATAAACAGAGAAAGAATAAAAAAGGCTTTAGTGGCAGGTGGTCAATCATGATGGCTGGCTGGACAGAGGTGGTCAGACAGGAGCACTAGGAAGAAGGGGAGATAATAAAGTAGGGGGATCCCAAAATGAAGTTGTGCATGTGGATAGGGGCTAGTGACCTTGACGTGTGGATATGTAGGTATGTGGATGAAGGCATGGGTGCTGGGAAGTGGTCAGTGCTAGTGTGTGTAGGGTGCTGTGATGTGGTGTGGTATGTGGTGTGGTGGTGTTGAAGTGTGGTGAAAATCACTGTATACAATAATTTTATTATTATTATGGAAATATTTGCATTTTTGCCTGTCTTAAACGTTTTTCTGCTTGTTTTCCTTTTTACTTCTTTTGGCAGATGAAGAACTTGAGATTGCTAACGGACGAAAAAGTTGGTAAGTACAGCCATCACCGTTGCCATCGACTTTGTCATTGCTGTCAT
>NW_021833716.1:0-5000 GCF_006345805.1 Octopus sinensis
TTATGGCCATAGGTGAAAACAAACACGGAAACAGATCGGAGATAGCGAGTTTGGATTTCTTTTTATCAACTATTCTTATTTGGAAGAACGAATGCTGCAATTGGCCCAGAACTGTGTCAATATCTACAATTCTAGCGTCCAATTCGTCTTACCATCTTTCATCGCTCGGGAATATGGACCCGAGATATCCTTTCATTTATCTCAACGATTAACTTCTAGGTTTCGAGAACATAAACACACCAACACCGTTTGTCAAGCGATTGTGAGGACAAACAGAGGTACACACACACAACCCACACACATACACACACATACATATATGTATATCTAATATATATATATAATATATATATATATATATATATATAAATATATATATATATATAATATATATATATATAATATATATATATATATATATATATATATATATATATTACTTACGACGGGCTTCTTTCAGTTTCCGTCTACCAAATCTACTCACAAGGCTTTATTCGACCCGAGGCCATAGTCGAAGACACTTTTTCAAGGTGCCGCGCAGTGGAACTGAACCCAGAACCACGTGGTTGGGAAGCAAGCTTATTACCACACATCCACCGTACTTGTACCTTATTTTCGTACTCCCCTGTTTACACTGGTGTCCGCATGCTTAGCCACAGCATTCTTCAACCAAATTTCACAGTAGCTGAGGAAACGAAAGACAAAGGCGCCATCTACATCATAAAATGCAACAACGCAGCCTTCAAACTTCAGAACTGTTAAATCGCGTAGTTATTTTTATCGAACGCTAAACCACAATTCTAATTCAAAAACTGGACAGAAGTGTAGTTGTCAACATTCAGCCATTTTTTCACCCAATGTATCAATACTTTTCTCTATTTATTCTATACTTTCGCCAGTATTTCTCTCACTGTCTCTCCCTCCCCATCTCTTCGTCTCTCTCCACCCCCCTCTCTTTCTCTCTCTCTCTCTCACTCTTTCCCTCTCTCAATTGCTCGCTCGTTCGCTCTAACTCCATATCTAATTGTTTTCCATGAAAACAGCGCTTCGCCATTATTCGTTAATTAAATGATTGGTTTTAAAGAGGAGAGAACGAAGCGAAAATATTGGCTGCAGTAGAAACCATACGATATTGTTTAAAAAGGAAAGTGGAAATCAAATTATATTGAAAAACAATAATAATAATAATAATAATAATAATAATAATAATAATAATAATAATAATAATAAAAAGAGGGAAGGTGAGAGTATGTTTGTGTATGTTGCCAACAGAATAAATACAAATGGCACGGCCGTTAGCTTAATTAGGAATCAGCTTTCTGTTTAGAGAAAATTACTCCATCTAGAATGAATCGTAATGAAACGAAAATGTGTTTTAATTTCTACCTATTAGTTAGATGTCATAACCTGAACGCCATATTGTAGGTTTGAAATCATTCCAAACTCATTCATTAGCAGCGGATGGTTGCGCGCAAAATTATTAAATAATTTATATCTACAATAACATTGTATAGAACACGTTAATATAATAGAGAATGTGCTGGAACATTTTCTTACACCTACCTAATTAATTGCTGTAGAAATGTTTTTCAATCTCGTTTAAACTGCGATCGCTGTATTCATGAGCTTTCTGCTAAAACTGGCAATTACATAACGGAACGTGTTTGAAAGTGCATCAAAGCTTTTTCTGCCTCGACGTTCGCACAAGCACACCGAAAATAGCAGGTAGGAACAATGGAAAGGGCAAAACCATCATCAATACCATCACCACTACCACCACCAACACCACCACCACCACCACCACCACCATCACCATCATCATCACCACCGCCATCATAGAAGGGCGGCAAGCTGAAAGAATAGTTCTCACGCCGGACAAAATGCTCAGCGGTATTTCGTCCGAATTTACTGAGTTTGAATTCCGCCATGACATCGCATTTTTTTTCTTTTGGAGATCGATAGAATAAGTTACCCGTTAAGCGCTTGTGTCGATGTAATCGACTAAACCCTAGCTCCAAAAAATATCAGTCCTTGTGCCTAGAGGAGAAAGAATTATTATTATTATTGTTATTATTATTATTATTATTATTATTATTATTATTATTATTATTATTATTATTATTATTATTGCTATCCATTGTGTGCATGAATGTTTTACATTCGGAATCAATGTCCTTGAATCCGAGTCGCGACCAGTTTTCCTAGTTATCAAGGACCTTTCTTCAGAATCCTTGCTGTTTCCAATAGAACAGATTTCTAAATTAGTGCGACTTTTGTAGTTACACCAATCTCAATAAGGGAGCTGTTACCTCTTTTAGTGGCACCTGTCCAGGAAACCGATAACAACAGTGATTATGTTTGTAGAAACCACCCACAGTCATCGTATTTCCCTAGCCAAATTCTAGTATTTTCCCTTTTTCTCCCGTTCTTTGACCGCTACATTTACGAGTTTGTCTGCAAATACAGCCACATCTATGATGGTGCAGCCGTTGTCAAGAACCATAATGTCTGGTCACCTGACATGAATTTCGCGATTAGTCTGTACATTAAAATACCATATAATCTTGTATTGGTCGTTCTCTGTTACACTTTCTGGTTGGAGTTCGTACCATTTTCTTCCTTCATGAAATCCTCATTACCGTAATATTTCCCAATGTAGTGCCTTGGCCATACAATCATGCCTGCGTCTATATTCCTTCTTCGGCAAAAGATTACAGGAACTTATGTGCTCAATGGATTCACCTTTCTCATTACATACTCTGCACTTCGCATTTTTCACGGTTTTGCCTGTTTTGGTCTTAATGATATTCGTCCGCAATGAATGGCATTGAGAGACCTTTTTGATTCCTTCTGTTTCTTTCTGAGGGTCTCCGTTTTTCAGCCATAACCAAGACTCTTCCACTGCGGCGTCCTGCGTTTACCTGAGATGCTGACCGTGTAGTAAATCATTATCAACTATTTGGATTGGTGGGTAGATCAGGCAACATTCCTTTTCTTGGTGATCATTGACAACAACCAAGAAAAGAAATGCTTCCTACACCATAGCTGGTAGAATCGTTAGTGTGTCGAACAAAATGCTTGGCGATAATTTTCCTGGCCCATTACGTTCTGAGCTTGTATCACACAATGGTTAATTTGCGTTTCATTCTTGCAGGGGGTTAATAAAATAAAGTACCAGTTCAATGTAATCAACTACCACCGCCCAGCTAAAACTGCTAGCCCTGTGCCAAAATGTGAAGCCTAGAGATGGTCCGGTACCTCCTTTAAACCGGATGAATTACGAGTATGAATTTGAAATTCCAAAAGCGTATGATCAAGTTTTCTTGCGCGATCACAGGTGGCGTTGTGTGTACCGTGTGTTTACAGGCATCATTTTCTCTTAACTTGTTAGTGGCAATACCAACATTTTGAAAGTTCCTCTACTTGTTTAGCTTTAGGATACTCTAAAGCTATGACTAATACACCTAAAAGAATTCGTTCCTAAGGTCAAGCGATGATGCCTCTACGATTTACATATTGCTGAATGGGGCTGTGGTGAGCATTCCCGCGTATCTCTGTCGATACTGTGGCTGCTGTCGTTATTAGAACGTCGGACAAAATGTTTAGCCGCATTTCTTCCGACTCATCGCGTCCTGAGTTCGAATTCAGTCGCAGCTCAATTTACCTTTCATAGTCTCAGGGTCGATAAAATAAATGCAAGTTCAATACCGGGGTCGATATAATCGTCTTCCCCTCACTTCAAAATCGAGGCCTTTGTGCTTAAATTCGAAAGAATTTCTGTTGATATCATAATTGTCACTGCTCTTTAACTATTGTTGTTATTGTTGATGCTGTTGTTGATGGTTGCTTAACCCGTTACTTGATTTGTACTTCATTTATCGAGTCCCGAAATAATAATAAACATCACCGTTGACCTCGTCGAGATTCGAACTCAGGGAGCAGAGCAATTCATCTTTTATCACTCTGACGTTTTTTCTTAAAAGTCTGTTTGTTTCTCCAAATGAAAAACAACATGGCTAATTCCAAACGTGATCCCTCGTGGTTTACGCGAGATCTGAGTTTTTCTTAATTATATCGTCAATATCGGCCCAAAGCGACTCGTTTTCAAGTCACCTTTTTGTCCAGTGGGAGATGTAGTATCTAAACATTATTGACGCTTTTCTGTTTGTTTTCTTGTTTTCTTGGTATTTTCTTGTTTTTCCCCCTATTTTTTCTCGTCCTCCTCCACATTGTGAGCCAAGCGTAAACGCATGCGTATGCTTCGTGAAGATGTATTTTCGGTTTCGTAGTTGTCTCACTGGTGTTTGAGTTGTCACCGCTATAGTGACTGTTACCATGGCGAAGCTCCTACTGTGTAGCTCCAATAGTTTCCTTTGTCGCTTTTTTTTTGCACAATGGTGGTGGTAGGAGGAGGTAGGAACATATGTTCCAGTGACGGTGACAGGTTTTCTACGGAACTCGTGTGTCGGTGCTATTGTAATTCTTGTTGCCGTTCTTATCACAAATGTCTGCATATAATCCTCATATTTGGTCTTAAAATTACCATTACTGATCGCATTATAAGATATATATATGTTTCTTTATTGCCCACAAGGGGCTAAACACAGAGGGGACAAACAAGGACAGACAGAGGGATTAAGTCGATTACATCGACCCCAGTGCGTAATTAGTACTTTATTTATCGATCCCGAAAGGATGAAAGGTAAAGTCGAGTAAAATTTTCGAAAAAATTTTATCGATGGACAACATATAAAAAAATACCTATAAAGGTTAAATTAAGTTGTTTTATATATATATATATATATATATATTACGGAGATGTACTCGCATAGCAAGTGATTTGATCTGAGATCGTGTGAGATGCAGCACGGATTTTTGTCAGTGAACAGGTCGCGGATTTTAGCGACGAAAATATTTTGACAAATTAAACTTAAATGTTGAAGTGAATCGAACGGCTTTTGTGTGTTTCTTAAATGGCTTACAAACACCTTCCACGCTGC
>NW_021833716.1:10000-12500 GCF_006345805.1 Octopus sinensis
CACTTTTATATGGCGTAGAAAGAGAAATAACATTGACGCAAGCTCTGACAAGCCAGAAGCTTTTGAAAGGTGGCCATATCAGAGGAATGTTAAGAATATCTTGGATAAAAGATAAAACTATTGAAGAAGTGCTGCTACAACTAAAAAATACAAAAGAGATCATTGCTCTTGACTACCCACAAGGGGCTAAACACAGAGGGGACAGACAAACGGATTAAGACGATTATATCGACCCCAGTGTGTAACTGGTACTTAATTTATCGACCCCGAAAGGATGAAAGGCAAAGTCGCCCTCGGCGAAATTTGAACTCAGAACGTAACGGCAGACGAAATACCGCTTAGCATTTCGCCCGGCGTGCTAACGTTTCTGCCAGCTCGCCGCCTTCTTGACTATTAAATATAAAGGGAAGATAACGTCCTTTAGTGACATAGTAAGAACAAAAGATACAGAAAGATTATTGCTAGAAGGAAAGTCAAAAGACAAGCTCTAGAAAGGAAGACCTAGGACGAATCGGTTTGATACATCAACGACTGTACCAAACTTTCATACGGTGAAAGTGTACGCATAACAGAGAAGAGAACTGAATGAAGATCCTTGATATCGAACCTGCAGAGAGCAGACGACATCTGATGAAAGTAATGGTTCAGTCAGAATAAGGATCGGAAGTGATTCAAAACGATACGAGTGTAATTATGTGTGGTTGTTTCGCTGTTTTTGTTTCGTTAGGCATAACCTAGACCCCTAATCTAACAGACCAACGATTCGAAGGTATTCCTATGCAGAACATTCTGTCTTACGTGTATTCTAGGAATAGATTTTATCGTGGGTGAGTAGATGGGTCTCCCCATTTCTTAAAGATGATAAGGAGTGATTTGAGCGAAGTCTTGGCTTTTGTTGGTGGTTGGATAAAAGCGTAGGGGCTTCCAAGTTTACCCGAGTGGATTTAGGGCAATAAAAGGGATTTCAGTAGAGTTTATGTGTACATAATGAATGCAGTAGCAAAAAGTAATTTTATGTACACAGAGAGAATTGCAGCTGCAAGGCGTGGGGTTCTGTACTCAAAGAGAATTCTACAGGGTGTCCACAAAGTCTGGGTACTTGGGGATTAACACATACTTTAAGAAATTATTATTCCTTATATTTAATTCTTTACAACAACTGCAGCATAGAAGGTGTTTATAAGCCATTTAAGAAACACACAAAAACCGTTAGGTTCACTTCAACATTTAAGTTTAATTTGCCAAAATATTTTCGTCGCTTTGAGACTGCAACCTGTTCACTGACAAAGCTTCGTGCTATGCATGTACATCTCCGTATTTAATTCTTTATATTATGATTTTATTTGCTCCATGTACCCACATGGGGATTAACACATACTTTAAGAAATTATTATTTCTTATATTTAATTCTTTATATTATGATTTTATTTGCTCCATGTACCCACATGGGGATTAACACATACTTTAAGAAATTATTATTTCTTATATTTAATTCTTTATATTATGATTTTATTTGCTCCATGTACCCACATGGGGATTAACACATACTTTAAGAAATTATTATTTCTTATATTTAATTCTTTATATTATGATTTTATTTACTCCATGTACCCACATGGGGATTAACACATACTTTAAGAAATTATTATTTCTTATATTTAATTCTTTATATTATGATTTTATTTGCTCCATGTACCCACATGGGGATTAACACATACTTTAAGAATTATTATTTCTTATATTAATTCTTTATATTATGATTTTATTTACTCTATGTACCCACATGGGGATTAACACATACTTTAAGAAATTATTATTTCTTATATTTAATTCTTTATATTATGATTTTATTTACTCCATGTACCCACATGGGGATTAACACATACTTTAAGAAATTATTATTTCTTATATTTAATTCTTTATATTATGATTTTATTTACTCCATGTACCCACATGGGGATTAACACATACTTTAAGAAATTATTATTTCTTATATTTAATTCTTTATATTATGATTTTATTTGCTCCATGTACCCAGACTTTGTGGACACCCTGTATGAGCGATGAATGGTACGGTGCACACAGAAAACGTCGCTGCAGTAGAAAGTGGTCTTAAGTGCACAAAAACAAGTACAGAATTGCAACAGTAAAATTTTGATTTGTGCATATAGAGAATTGCAGAAATTAAGAGTGAGTATATTTGCAAATTTATAGGATTGCAGCTGAAATTAGAGGTTGCATGCATATGCAAAACTGCAGCTGCAAAGAGGGGTTATGTAAGTGTATGTAAGACTGCAGCTGCAAAGAAAAGGTAAACACGCACTGAGACAATTAAAGCCATAAAGAATAAATAAATGTGTATATTTATGCAACTTCAGCAGTAAAGAGTGGGTATGCATGCACATTTAAGAATCGCAAAGGGTGGTTATGTGTGCATTTTGGGGTTTATAAGTGGGGAAAACGGGGTGTGAGTGCACATATGGAAATATAGCTGCAAAAC
>NW_021833716.1:17500-32500 GCF_006345805.1 Octopus sinensis
AGAGGGGACAAACAAGGTCAGACAAAGTCGATTACATCGACCCCAGTGCATAACTGGTACTTATTCAATCGACCCCGAAAGGATGAAAGGCGAAGTTGACCTGGGCGGAATTTGAACTCAGAACGTAAAGACACAAAATATCTGTTTCTTTATTACCCACAAGGGGCTACACACAGAGGGGACAAACAAGGACAGACAAGCGGATTAAGTCGATTACATCGACCCCAGTGCGTAACTGGTACTTTATTTATCGACTCGAAAGGATGAAAAGCAAAGTCGACCTCGGCGGAATTTGAACTCAAAACGTAAAGAGAAAATATCACTAAGCATTTCGCCCGACGTGCTAATGTTTCTGCCAGCTTGCCACCTTCGCAACTTAAGTATTATAAACACGCCAACCAGTGAGAACTTTTAAAACAAACAAAATGGAAGTTGAGAACGACAACCATATAGAACGCTTTAATAAAACAGTACTTAGAAGTCGGCGAATGTAAACGATAGCTACACACGTTCGAGTTTATAGAAAATTAACTTGAAATATAACAGTTGATCTAATATTTGCAACTTGGTGAAAATGTAGTCATCAGGAAAAATATTATTTTAAACGCATCTCCTATTTCTGTTTTTATATTATCTCAATCTTTCAATGATTAAACACTTCTTAAAGTAAGGGACATTTTATTTCATTTGCAAAAACTTTAGCAGGCCGGGCGAAATGCGTAGCCGTATTTCGTCTGCTGTTACGTTGTGGGTTCAAATTCCGCCGCGGTCGACTTTGCCTTTCATCCTTTCGGGGTCGATAAATAAAGTACCAGTTACGCACTGGGGTCGATGTAATCGACTTAATCCCTATGTCTGTCCTTGTTTGTCCCCTCTATGTTTAGCCCCTTGTGGGCAATAAAGAAATATATATTATCTCAATCTTTCAATGATTAAACACTTCTTAAAGTAAGAGGCATTTTATTTCATTTGCAAAAACTTTAGCAGGCCGGGTGAAATGCTTAGCGGTATATCGTCTGTCTTTACGTTCTGAGTTCAAATTCCGCCGAGATCAACTTTGCCTTTCATCTTTTCGGGGTCGATAAATTAAGTACCAGTTGCGTACTGGGGTCGATCTAATCGACTGTCCCCCTCCCCCAAAATTTCGGGCCTTGTCCCTGGAGTAGAAAAGAAACGTACCTAATACTTAAAGTTGCGAACTGTCGGAATCGTTAGCACGCGGGACAAAATGCTTAGCGACATTCCGTTCGTTTTTACGTTTCTGCGTTCGAATTCTGCCGAGGTTGACTTTGCTTTCCATCCTTTCGCGGTACATGAAATAAGTACCAGTTGAGCAGCAAGGTTGGTGTAATCGACTTTGATACTTCCCCGAATTTGCTGGCCTTGTGCCAAAATTTAAAACCAATATTTAAAGCAATCTAGCTGCAAATTACGAAATATTACGAAGGAATCTTAACTATAGCAATTAACTATTATTTTATAAGGAAAAAATAAGACAAGTTAACAGTAGGAAACATATGGAGTTAGTCTGGGTAGGAGAGGTCTTCGGATTAAAATTAGTCTGTAGAAATGAGCGTCAGGGTCAATATTAATTTATGGAAGGCCTAACCTCTCATACTGAACCCGGGGTGATGTTTTTTTTTAGAGAAAAGTGTGTTTTATATGCCATGAAATACGTTTGGTTCCTGTCACTCATCCACTTACACAGGCAGAGTAATTCTCTCTACCCTCTCACTCTCTCTCTCTCCCTCTCTCTCTCAAACACACACACACACATACACACACACACACAAACACACACACATGCAAACTCTCTCTCACACAGCAACTTTCTCTCACTATTTTTGTCACACACACACACACACACATATACACACATCAACTCTGTCACACATATACATTCCCAGAGTAACTCTCTCTTTTTGCCTCTCTCTCTCTCTCTCTCATACACACCGTCACACAAATCCGCAGAAATAAATGAACAATCATCTTTCAAATAAGAATCGCCAAAGGTACATCACACCATCACACACACACACACACAAACACACACACACACACACACAACGTTCGCCACCCTGAACGTCTGCCAATTCAGAAGTATTTATCTAATACCATCTTTACTCCACCCTTTTTCTACTCCACCTTCACACCCTCAGTTGGCGACCATAATAAAGACAACTCCTTAATTTAACCCCTTAAACATATACAAAGAACGGGGACTCAAAAGAAACGTCCCCAAAATAACAAAAAATAAAAAAGCAGCCATTTTCTTTTTTTTGTGGTGTAAATTTGAGAAGAACAGCGAATGAATTGGGTGGCTTTTTTCATTGGTGGGAGTCCTGGTTGGAAGTGGTAGTAGTGGTAGTGGTGATGATACAGGGTGGAGAGGCTAATCAGCTACATCAATCACCTATCACTCTTATACACACTCGCAAACACACGCACACATAGGTAGAGAAATATAGACGCGCGCGCGCATACAGATTTAACTGTCTTGCTTATCTGCCTGTCTATAGACGTGAGTGTATGCGTATGTGTATGTATGTGTGTGTGTGTTTGTGTGTGTGTGTGTGTGTGCATGTGCGTGCGTGTGTGTGTTTATATTTACTTGCATACGCATTTGTGTATGTAAATATATATATATATATATATATACACCTACATACATCCCTATATATATATACACACGTATATACATATATATACATACACAGATATATATGTATATCCATATCTATATCTTATATATATGTGTGTGTGTGTGTGTGTGTATGTATGTATACATGTACATATATATATATATATATATAATATATATATATATACATACATATATATATACACATACACACACACACACACACATATATATGAGTAGAGAGAGAGAGAGAGAGAGAGAGAGAGAGAAAGGTAGAGATAGACGGACATAAATTAAAGAGAGAGAGAGAGCGGAAGAGGGTGATAACATATATTTACCCAACCCTACATAACAAGCTGTCTTAACATCTTGTCACTCTGGACATCTGTCTGCCTTTCTGCCTGTCTGTCTGTCTGTCTGTCTGTCTCTCTCTCTCTATATATATCTATCTATCTATCTATCTCTCTCTGTCTCTCTCTTCCCTATCTGCATTTCTTCTTCACTTTTGACCATTTAACGCCCGTCTACAATCACACTGTCACCTTTTATCTTGTTCCACCTTTCTCACACATCATATTTCTATCATTCCCTACCATACTTTATTTATTTATTTATTCTCATTTTGTTTCCTCCACCATTTTTTTCACCGTCCAAGAAGACAGTAACATTGATCTTTATAGTTTTCAATACATCTTTTGTTTTTATCTTTCTATCACCCATTTTCCATCTTTGGCCATTCTTTCACTTTATCTGTCTCTCTTCCTCCCTCCCTCTCGTTCTCCCTCTAATCTATCCATTTCTTTCACTCGCTGGCTGTCCTTCCTCCTCGCCAGTCTATCTCTCAATCTGTCTGTTTCTTTCTTTTCATATATGCTTGTGCGTGCTTGTATCTTTCTCTCACTGTATATGAGTGCGTGTGTGAAAAATTTTATAACACTATCCAATGTTTGAAAAGAAATTTAATTAAAAAACTTCAAAAGATATCAACAAGACAAAAACCAGACTAACACAAGCCTGATGGAAGAGTAGTTTTGTGTGTAAGCGCTTTCCTTGGCTTCAGTTCTTCAAATACGCCCGTGTTGTTCTGTTTTCTTTTAAAATTTCGTTAAGTTTTCATTATTTAATTCTTTTCAAATATATAAGAATGCATGAATGTGTGTGTCTGTATGTGTGACTCTGTGTGTGTGTGTGTGTGTGTGTGTGTGTGTGTGTCTGCGTGTTTACTGGTTCCTGTCATTAGATGGTTACTAATTTGGGGTCTTATCTTCAAGACGCAGAGTACATATTCGAGTCTCAAATTTACTTTGTCGATCTCTACACTTGGGAGTCTGGAATTTTTTACTCGTAAATTAACGCCGTTTCTAAGAGGCTCCGGCCGTGTTAATCTTCAATCTTGTATTAGTCTTCAATCTTCCATCAATTATCATTCATTCCCCCATCTTTCCATAGCTATCTCACTCCTTATATATTTACTATTCTCTCTCTTCCCCTCTTTCTGCTATACTATCGCCCTCTCTTTCATAGACACCAATATCAGTCAGCGTTCCTTTCATCAGTTCCTCTCTACATCTTCACACCTTTTACTCTTTCAATCCTGGCCTCCTTTTACTCTCTCTTTCTCTCTTTCTCTCTCTCTCTATCCTTCCCTTACTTACTCTTACCTTTTCCTTTCACTTCTCCCCTTCATTCTATTCCTGCTGTCACGATATTCGCTACTTTATTGTCCTCTCTCAATTTTACGAGCCATATACTATCAATCAATAACGTATGCACACACATACACACATTATGTATATATATATATATATAATACATATGTGTATATATATACATATAATACACACACATATATATATATATACATATATATATATATACATATATATATATATACATATATATATATATACATATATATATATATGTAAATCACGTGATCACGTGACCGACCAGACTATCAGATGTTGTTACACATCGCTGGTCACAATGCGTTCGCATTGTTGCAGCCATCCCGCTGGCTAAGCGAGCAGGCCAACAGAAGAAAGAGTGGGAGAAAGAGTACAGCAGGGATCACCACCCCCTGCCGGAGCGTCGTGGAGCTTTTAGGTGTTTTCGCTCAATAAACACTCACAACGCCCGGTCTGAGAATCGAAACCGCGATCCTACGACCATTGCGCCTCCACATATATGCAAATATATATATATATAAATATACATATTTGTGTATATATACTGATATACGCATACATACATACAAATACATCTGTTTGTTGTTTACACACCCTCTTTTACTCTTTTACTCTTTTACTTGTTTCAGTCATTTGACTGCGGCCATGCTGGAGCACCGCCTTTAGTCGAGCAAATCGACCCCAGGACTTATTCTTTGTAAGCCCAGTACTTATTCTATCGGTCTCTTTTGCCGAACCGCTAAGTGACGGGGGCGTAAACACACCAGCATCGGTTGTCAAGCAATGCTAGGGGGGGCAAACACAGACACACACACACACACATATATATACATATATATATACGACAGGCTTCTTTCAGTTTCCGTCTACCAAATCCACTCACAAGGCATTGGTCGGCCCGGGGTTATAGCAGAAGACACTTGCCCAAGATGCCACGCAGTGGGACTGAACCCGGAACCATGTGGTTGGTTAGCAAGCTACTTACCACACAGCCACTCCTTCACCTACGTTTTTTGTTTTTCATTTTTGTAAATTCTCTCTATATATTACGCGCTCACGTGGTCGCACCAGTTTTATCCTGTCTCCACCTCAATTTCACTTCAAACATTTCTTGGACTATTTTATCTGGATTCTCTACCTGGACTCTCCTCAACTCTCCTGCACTCGGACTCCTACACTTCAGCCTCTTCCTTTGATGAGAAATCGCTCCAATACATACGACGTTTGAACCTTTTGAACTTTCCTAAACTTTTTTGTACTTTCTGCTTTTTTCCTATTGTCGTTTCTGTCCAAGATAGATCGCTAGCCACTAAACCTTTTTCTATTTTCTGTCCCTGTATATTTCTGTGTTCCTTTTTGTTGAAGAGCGTAGGCTTGAAACGTAAAAGACTTTCTCACTTCCCAAGCGTTAAAATAATACATCTGTTTGTTGATTACAGACACCCGTCTTCATCTTTGGATATTTGTAAATTCTCAATATATATATATATATATATTATATATATTATATATATATATATATATATATTTAAGTAGATGAATGAATTATCTTAGTATGAATAATTAGGTTAACCGATACCTGGGTAGCAAATTCACGTCACAAAAACACGGTTGAAGCTACATGCCAAGGGCAGAGATCACGTGCTTTCGTGTGGAAATTTGTGTGTTTTTAATACAAATAAATGAAAGAATGGAGTTGAACGACGATTTAACAAAATTCCTTTATTCTCGACATATGTTTCGAAGGCTGCATATTCCTAATTTCGAAGGAATAAGGGGTGCATTATGCCGCCTTTTCATCAGGAAAAACTCCATTCTTTCATTTATTTGTATATATATATATATATATATATAATATATATATATATTTAAGTAGATGAATGAATTATCTTAGTATGAATAATTAGGTTAACCGATACCTGGGTAGCAAATTCACGTCACAAAAACACGGTTGAAGCTACATGCCAAGGGCAGAGATCACGTGCTTTCGTGTGGAAATTTGTGTGTTTTTAATACAAATAAATGAAAGAATGGAGTTGAACGACGATTTAACAAAATTCCTTTATTCTCGACATATGTTTCGAAGGCTGCATATTCCTAATTTCGAAGGAATAAGGGGTGCATTATGCCGCCTTTTCATCAGGAAAAACTCCATTCTTCATTTATTTGTATATATATATATATATATATATATATCATATATATATATTATATATATATAATTATAACAATAAGAGTTTAGCAACAAGTTGCTTGAACACATACCGAAAATTTTAGAAATAGCAGCCAAAAGACTACTATTTCCTTTTACTACAAAACTAAGTCTCCACAGACAACAATATTTGTAACTCACACATGGCAAAAAGAAGAAAAATAATGAAATCAAAAAGTCCTCGATTAATTATGGACGCGTTTCTGGATTAGAATCATAAGATTCATTTCCGTTATTAACATGATATTAAATAAATCTGAAGATGCTAGGAAAACTTGCCCTTTATATTTCTGACCAAGCATCATCGGAACATATAAAAGTTAATCAGCATATCCACATTTATATAGACGAGTGAATTCGTATTTCCCTCCAAATTTTCTACCATGTGCGTTACAACATAATACTACCGAAAAAAGTTCGTAGTTTTGTCGTAGGGGAGTGAAATAATGATTATATATATATATATATATCATGGTTGTTTTCCCATTTATCTCATTCCTTATTTTTCGTTAACGAGAGAATATGACAAAGTGTATTCTCCAACATTGTTTACAGTTTCGTTCGAGCGTTCCACCATTGTAGCATTGCCTTGACGGAAGAAATGATCGCGTCTGGACTACATAATTACATCGTTCTACGTCTTCCGTTTCCCGTTATTGTTGAACGAGTTGCCTCACAGACCGTAAAAGATAATAGTGTTAAGTGTCACATCATCAGAAGACAGTGGGCGCGGTGGACTTGGCATCTCAGCTCTTGAAAGGCATTCTTCAACATTTTCGACACCGATGGTCTTTCAGGAATTGTGGCAGCCATTCACCGAGCTTTTAGACTTTAGCCATCGAGTAAAGGTGAGAGTAAAGGAACACAGTAAAGGTTAGAGCATCCGATGGTTAGGCAAATCCCCTAACGGACTGAACAGGTCGACCAGAGCGCAGACAGTGTGTGAGGTCAGATTCTTCTACACCCCATCATCATGCGTGAAAACCATTCCTGTGGAGTTTTTCCTTTGTATTTCAGTAATAGCACCCACCTTCTCTGGTTTTTCCTTTGTATTTCAGTAATAGCACCCACCTTCTCTGGTTTTTCCTTTGTATTTCAGTAATAGCACCCACCTTCTCTGGTTTTTCCTTTGTATTTCAGTAATAGCACCCACCTTCTCTGGTTTTTCCTTTGTATTTCAGTAATAGCACCCACCTTCTCTGGTTTTTTTCCTTGTATTTCAGTAATAGCACCCACCTTCTCTGGTTTTTTCCTTTGTATTTCAGTAATGCACACCTTCTCTGGTTTTTCCTTTGTATTTCAGTAATAGCACCACCTTCTCTCTGGTTTTTCCTTTGTATTTCAGTAATAGCACCCACCTTCTCTGGTTTTTTTCCTTGTATTTCAGTAATGAGCACCCACCTTCTCTGGTTTTTTCTTGTATTTCAGTAAAGCCCCACCTTCTCTGGTTTTTCCTTTGTATTTCAGTAATAGCACCCACTTCTCTAGTTTTTCCTTTGTATTTCAGTAATAGCACCCACCTTCTCTGGTTTTTTCTTTGTATTTCAGTAATAGCACCCACCTTCTCTGTACACAACACAAATATCTGGAGCAGCTTTGGCGGCGTCGGAATCTTGATTGAAAGCAAAAGTACCGAAAAGGAGCATTTTTGTTTCTTCATCGTCTTGTGTTTGAAAAGATGTAAAACTTATTTAGACTTCAAAAACGACAAACGAAAGTTGTAGCTGAAGAAAAAAGACCATATTAAGTCATTGGATTAAAGTGACAAACGCTTGTACAACAACAGTTCCCATCTCCGAGTTCCTGTGCTTTGTACAGGAACGAGATGATTAGTAATCACATGAAACCGCAGATTTTACGTCCGTTGTAGCAAAGGCTAAGAGTCCCTAACACTCAGTAGGTTTACTACGCTCCCTGGAACCAAATGTATTTCTGCACCTCCGCACGCACATTGAATGTCATCCCATACACTAGTTATGTAATGTGTTTACATATAAACTCACAATGTACATTCTTATCCCTATTTCATTTGCATTGTCCGTTTAATTGGAAAATTCTATATGTGGCTGAAGATTGCTCGACATTTTAAAACTGATGTAATACTTACAGTGTTTAATAAAATAAAGTAGCATGAAACGATTGTACTACTCTACCTTGGATATCCTTGTTGCTTATTTTGATTATAATCACCCCATTTGATTTATATGGATAATACCATAAAAATTCTGGTGATTTTAACTTAAGTACCATATTCATCTGAATCTAAATTTTGCTGAACTTATATATATATATATATATGAGTGTGTGTGTGTGTGTGTGTGTGTGTTCGTGTAAATATAAGTGAAGCAGAATGTAAACATATGTACATTTGAACATACGTAATGGAGAGAGACAAAGAGAGAATGAAAGAGCGGGGTAGGGAGATGGGGTAGACGGGTGGGTGTGAGAATGGAAAAGTGTATGCGCGTGTGTATATGTGTGTGAGTGTGTGTGTGTGTGTGTGTGTTGTGTGTGTGCTTTCGTCTGTATGCACGCATGCGTTCCGGTGTGTACGTGTGAGCAGGCGTGTATGAGAGTGTTTGTGTGTCTGTGTATGTGCAGATTTGTGGGTCTGTGTATGTGTGTATGTACGTGTTTGTGCCTGTATGAATGTTTGTATATGTGTATTTGTGTGTGTGTGTGTGTGTGTGTCACGTGCTAGTGGGCGTGCGTGTATGTCTGTGTATTTTTATGTGTGCGTGCGTCAGTGCGGATGTATGTATGGGCACGCTCGCGTGTGTCTATGTGTGTACGTGTGTGTGTGTACGTGTACCCCGTTTCTGTGTGCACGTGTGTGTGTGTGTGTGTGTTCATATTAGTGCATACGCTTTCATGTGTGTGAACGTGTTCTTGTGCATCTGTGACAGTGTGCTAGGGAACGCATGTGTGTGTGTGTGTGTGTGTGTGTGTGTGTGTATGTGTGTGTGTGTTGGGCAAACAAGCAAAATGGCTATTTAATCGACTGTTTACGTTTGAGGTCAATCTACTCACAGATGGATGCGGCACGTGACCACCAGCAGTAGCACCAGCAGCCGCTAGGAACTGTGGGTAATATCAGTCAGGAACGAGAATGAAACCCCTCGAGGGGAATGCGTCGCTGCTGTTGCTGTTGCCGTTCTTTCTGCTTTAGCTATCCCCCATCTTTGTTTTATCTATTTTTTTTCTTTAAAAACATATCGTTTTATATATTTATTTATTTATTTAATCGTTATGTTGTGTTTGTTGTTAGAATGGGTGGAGGTGGTATGTGAAGTGATGAGGTGATGAGGACGGGGCTGAAGAGGACGAAGCGAGGGAGATGATAGGTTTTTGTCATAGCGAGAGAAGAAGAAATGGGTTAACGGAGGTAGCGAGGGGAAAGGGGGGTCGGATGATGGGTGAGTATAAGAGCAAAATGAAAGCGAAAGTGAAAGTAAGATGGAGTGAGGGGGGGACGTGCTAGTTTTTATGTGTTTTTTATTTTATTTTATTTTAAAAAATAATGTTAGGGTTGTGCTCTGCCCATCTGTGTTCATTATTGACAGCATAGGGGCATCGATTGATAAGGGTTGGGTGGGGGTAAGAGGGTGGATAGGTAGGTAGGTAGGTAGGTAGAGAAGTGTTGTGGGTAGAAACGTGGTAGTGATTAGGTTAGATGTAGAGGAAGGAAGAGAGTAGTGAGAGGAGAGGGAGAGAAAGGAGAGGAGATGGAAAGAGTAAAAGGGAACATGTCTATGAAGGAAAGAAAAAGAACAAAGAAGAGAAAGAGTGAGGAGAGAGAGAGAGAGAGAGACGGAGATAGAGACAGAGACAGAGAACGTTTATCTTTATGAATAGGAAGAAAGACGAGGTAGATGGGGAATGAGGAGAGGGTGATAGATAGATAGACTGACTGACAGACAGACAGACAGACAAATATATAGATAGATGATAGAAGATGGATAGATAGATAGACAGACAGACAGACAGATAGACATATATATAATATATACATATATATATATACATATATATATATATATAATATATATATATATATATATATATATTATATATACATATACAATATATATATATATATATATATATATATATATATATATATATATATACAGAAAGGCTGACAAGGGGAAAAAGCTGAGGTATGTGTGTGAGAAGGTAAAAGAGAAAATAAGGATCTGAATGTGAGGAGAAGGAAGAGAGAGAAGAAGAAAAGAAAAAAAGGAAAGAAACAACGACTGAAAGAAATGCAGAAATGAGTTTCATAAAAGATTTAAAAATAGTACTTGGAATCGCTGTCGTTGGGCGTCAATAAACTGCGTCTGGTTTTATTTATAAAATACAAGGTTTGTCCAGAAAAAGGAAGTAAAATTCTAAACCAGCGCATCAAACAGCCGGCCCCTCTTGCTCCCGATAGCAGTGCTGTATGTGTACGTATGTGTACACTAGTGTAGCTGCAGGGTAGGGGCTGTAGGGGCGGTCCAAGCCACGCGGCACTTTTAAATGAGCACCACCTTTGGGTCTACTATAGGTAATATGTGTTTTTTGTGGGCCTAGGGGTGGCAAACGGAAGGGTCGTCCCGACCGGCACACGCTCTAGCTACGCTAGTGTATGTATGTGTGGGGGAATCTTGGCCATTTGGTCTGTTTTTCATTCAAGAGCAAGGATAGCAATTTTGAAAGGAAGAGGGAATGGGTTACCCGTTAAATCGAACCCAGTATTGCACTTATCGATCTACACCTGATTAGAATTGGTGATTTGCCAGATTTTGAATAAGGAATTTGAAGAAGTGTTTATTGTTTGAAATGCTGTCTCGAATTTAAGACAATAAAAAAAAAGCAAAGAGTTACAGAAACTTTTCTAATATTGTTGCATAAGCTCACTTTGCACCGGCGTGGTTTCGGGTTCGATCCAACTGAGCAGCATCTTGAGAAAATTTCTTCAGCTATATCTCCGGGCCGACCAATGTCTTGTGAGTGAATTTAGTAGGCAGTAATAGGTAGATAAATAGATTAAGTGGCTAGTCAGCTATCTCTCTCTCTCTCTCTCTCTCTCTCTCTCTCTCTCTCTCGCTCATTCTTATATATATATATATATATATATATATATATCTAAGATGGCACGTATGAATGGTGAAGCCACCTTGAGCATAATCCTATGAACCCGGAAAATTTAAAGCAGAGGGTTACCTACTTGCAAACAAATGTGGTAACATGTAACATTATTGACCGGGGTTACCGTGGTCTTTTCCGTAGGCTTTTCTTTCCACAGATAAACCTTATCTGCTTCCCCCTTTACACTTTACATCAAGACACTGTAATACACGATCCCTATTGATCGTTTTTTTCTTTTCCTTTTTTTTTTTTCTTCTTTCCCTTTTGCGACAACTGTTGATCGAAAACCTACCCAACTTTTTTTCTCTCCTCCAAAAAGAAAAGGTCTTCTTTGTAATCTGTCCCGCCTGTGTGCAGCCCTGTGTGGCTAATAAAGAAACATATCTATCTATCTACCTATCTATCTATCTATCTATCTATCTATCTATCTATCTATCTATCTATCTATCTATCTATCTATCTATCTATCTATCTATATATATATATATATATATATATATATATATATTATATTATATATATATAGAAAGCCACAATACTGCGGTGTTCGTCAAGAGAAAGCATCTCGTATAGATGTATAGAACTAAAAAGCACATAGGTGTATCAGTAGCAGACGGAAAGTGTCCAGCTGGTACTCCGTCGGTTGCGACAACGACAAGGGTTCCTATAAACTTGAACAGCCTGCTGCATACTCAATAGACACGCATACGCTTAACGTAGTCGTGAGGGAGATTCAGCATGAAAGAATGAGACAAGAAGGGGCCGTTGAAACAGAGGTACTATTCATTTCTGCCAACTGAGCAGCCAGGAACAACAACGTGAAATAAAATGCATTATTTACATTATTTACATTTGACGGATATTTGTCCTCATCTTGTTTGTTGTTAACACAACGTTTCAGCTGATATACCCTCCAGCCTTCATCAGGTGTCATTGGGAAATTTCGAACCTGGGCATAAGTCGTAGTGGTTAAGAGTGCGGGTTACTAACCTCAAGATTTCGAGTTCAATTCCAGACAGTGATCTGAATAATATATAATAATAATAATAATAATAATAATAATAATAATAATGATAATGATAATGAATAATAATAATAATAATAATAATAATAATAATAATAATAATAATAATAATAATAATAATAATAATAAATAAGAAGAAGAAGAAGAAGAAGGGGAAAACCATCTTAATTCCCAAATCCAATGAAACGGCAAAACCAGAAAACTACAGATCTATAACCTGTCTCCCTACAATGTACAAAGCCTTTACTGCAGTAATATCGCAAAGATTGAACAAGCACCTGGACGAAAACAACCTGTTTCCAGAAGAGCAGAAAGGATGCTGCAAGGGCTCATACGGCTGTAAAGATCAAATAATGATCAATAAAGCCATAACTGAAGACAGCCGCAGAAAGAAGAAAGGCCTCAGTATGGCCTGGATCGACAACCGAAAGGCGTTTGATAGCATCCCCCACACGTGGATCGTCGAAACACTAGCCATTAACAAGGTAGCACCAACAATTATAAAATACATAGGACACTCTATGAATAAATTGCAGACAGTGCTACAGCTCCAAACCAATGAGGGACTCGTGAAAACCAAAGCCATCCCCATTAGAAGAGGAATATTCCAGGGAGACACGCTCTCTCCACTCCTTTTCTTCTGCTATAGTCTCGGGCCGACCAAAGCATTGTGAGTGGATTTGGCAGACGGAAACTGAAAGAAGCCCATCATATATATGTATGTGTGTGTATATGCTTGTGTGTCTGTGTTTGTCCCCTCAACATCGCTTGACAACCGATGCTGGTGTGTTTACGTCCCCGTAACTTAGCGGTTCAGCAAAAGAAACCGATAGAATAAGTACTAGGCTTACAAAGAATAAGTCCTGGGGTCGATTTGCTCGACTAAAGGCAGTGCTCCAGCATGGCCACAGTCACATGACTGAAACAAGTAAAAGAATAAAAGAGTTGTGTGGCTTTTTACAACATGGCCACAGGAAGTAAAATATACAAATGAATTCTTTTATTTTAGAACGGACAGAGTCAACATCCATTGATAAGGTTGCAAAAGGCAACGAACATTTTGGAAGAAAGAATATAAATAAGTAAATGAGTGGAAATCGAACCTGTGGGTGTGTTAGGTAATAAGACATTAAGACAATATGACTCTCCTCAGACACAACGTAATTTTTTTATTGCTTAAAAAATAAACAACTCCGCGTATTTTTCTGTGATGATCTGTTTGGTGAGGTGGTCAGGTTTGGAACCTGTAAGTCGGTTGATCATCCAAAATTGTGAAGCGAATTAATATTTGAACGTTGTTTTAAGAGCTGGAATTGTGGGTTGTTTCATTATTTGGTAAAAGCACAGTATATTACTGGTATTTATGCTGTATCGGTTTTTGAATATAGATTGATTTCAGTGTCGAGTGAAGTGGAGAGGAAAGAAAGAAAGAAAGAAAGAAAGAAAGAAAAGAAAAATGAAAAAAGTTGGAAAGAAAGAAAGAAGGAGAGAAAGATGTAAAGAATATTAGGGGAAAGATAGTTAGGAAGAAAGAAAGAATAGAAGGGAAGAAAGAAAGAACGAGAGCAAGAATGGCGGTAATAGAGAAGGGAGAAAAGAATGAGGGAAAGGAAGAAAGAAACAATGAAAGAAAGAAAGAAAGAACGAAGAAGTGAAAGAGAGAAAGAAAATAAGGAAAAAGAATGAAAGAAAAGAAGGGAACAGAAGAGGGGAAAGAAAGTGAGAGAGAAAGAGAAAGTGAGAAAGAGAGAGAGAAAGGAAGGAGAAAAGAAAGAACGAAATGGAGCGTTTAAGTCTAGCTCTATAGATCTCGTCATATATTCCGCATTAGCAGCGTTATTAACAACAACAACAGCAGCAGCAGCAGCAAGAACAACAACAACAACAACAACAACAGCAACAGCAACAACAGTAGCAACAACAGCAACTACAACAACAACGGCCGTAAGAACGAAACAAGCGGCTGATAATCCTTAAAGTTTGTGGCTATGCTTGTCTGAGTATTCATGTGTGTACGTATGCATAGATGTATCTATATGTGTATGTTCGTCCGTATATCTGTGTGTGTGTACATGTGTGTGTGTGTATGTGTGTGTGTCTGTACGTGTGTGTGTGTGTATGTACGTGTGCGTGTGTCTGTACGTGTGTGTGTGTGTATGTGTCTGAGTAGTTTGCAGTTTGATGTCGCGTTCAAATAGATATGAAGATAATTTAAGTTCTAATACAGAGCAGAACATACGCAACAACGGAAACAAATTCTAAAGATAAAACCGGCCATTTATTGCGCTCCCTATTTTGGTAA
>NW_021833716.1:40000-47500 GCF_006345805.1 Octopus sinensis
TCTCGCTCTTCTCTCTCTCTCTCTCCCTCTCTATCTCCACACCCACCCACACACACACACGTTCTGTCTGTCTTTTTTGGTAAACGGTCAACGTTAGACTCATCAGTTATCATTTTGTTAAAATCCCAAAGGTCCGTCTTTCCCGAAATGGCCGTGTGTCACGTGTTTTCTGCCATATCTATCTCTGCAGGCAGGCGACTCTACCTTATGCAGCGTTCCACCCTGGCTACACCCTACCCAACTCACCACCACCACCACCAGCATTTCCCATATTGAACTCTGTTCGATGCACTTCTTCAACCTGCGCTGTTAAATATCTCTCCTCCCCTCTCTCTCCATCTCTCCTCCTCTCTATTTCCCTCCTCTCCCTCTCTCCTTCTCTCTCCCCCCACACGCATACACAAATACACGATGAACGCGTGTGCTTGTGTGTGTATATCTTTGTATGCGTGTATATTTATATTATGTGTGTATGTATATATGTGTGCATGTATGTGTATATATACAACATTGCATACATGTGTATTTGTATGTATGTGTGTGCATATACATATATAGATAGATATAGATATAGATATGTACATTGGACAATATACATGTGTATGTAGATAAATGCATGCGGGCGTATATATGTGTGTATGTATATATATGTAAGTATGCACGAATGCATATATATATATAATGGTAAATATATACCATTTCATGTGCTTAACAATAGGAGCGGCTCAGATCTTCCATACAGACCAATTCCAATGTGCGCAGGGTATCATGAAAGTAAAAGCGTGTGGGGTGGCGTGTATCGGCTAATCGAACAGAGATCTGTGTCACGTGACTATTATTCTATACCAGCCATCGAATAAACAACACGTGACGTACTAACCAACCGCAAATCGGATGGTTAGTATTAACATGTCTAAACAAATATGGCGGTTAGCTGGCTGTCGATCGGCATTTCTTTTTAGTTCCTGAGATCAATCCACGCCAGGGTCAACTTTGACTTTCAGTCCTACGGGGTCAGTGAAAAAAGTACCAGTCATGTCCTGAGATCGATATAATTGAGTTCCTCTTCCTGAAAAATTCCAGAACTTCCGCTAATAGTAGAAACGATTCCGCTGAGGTCGATTTTGCCTGTCATTCTTTCAGGGGCGATACATTAAGTACCACTTGTGTACTGGGGTCGATGTCATCGACTAGTTCCCTCCCCTTAAGACTTCAGGCCTTGTGCCTATCGTAGAAGGGATTCAACAGACTAAACCTCTCCCCCACGAAACTGCTAGCCTTGTGTCTAAATTAATAACATTTAAAGGCATGTTGTCCCCCAGCGGATAGTCGATACAAGGGAGATAATCATTTCTTCATAATATTTGGTGGGATTCGAATTTGAAATTAAGGAATAAAGAAAAATCTATTTACACATTTAATTATTTTTTTCTTTGCTTTCTTATCACAAAGTTCTCGAAATTTCTAGGGCCGAGCATTAGGGAATCTCAGGGCATCTCAGTTGGCAAAGCAGACCACTATAGTCAAAAATTAAACGTTTGTCACCTCAAATCCATCTCGATACAATTAATTTATTTTAGATGCCCCAGCATGGCCACAGTCCAGCAACTAAAAGAAGTACAAGAAAAAAAGATATAGACATCAAATATCACAGCGAAGATTTGTTCACATTTTGACCTCCTGGTGTCGTTAGTAACGCTTCCGGTTTCCACGCTCATGCTTTCTACGTAAATTATGGTGGCGCTGCTCTTTCCAAAGTTTTACGTTCGGTTCTCTATTATTAATTTTACTCACGTCTCTCTATCTTAGTAAAAACTGATGGATAAAGAAATCAAACCAAATAAACGAACGACAGCAAAGCCGTTCAGAAATTAAATAACACTAACATATAAAATAGCAATAATAAATTTAATGGATCTTTTCGGTTTGAACGGCAGTTTTTTCTAGCGGTGTCATATGAAATTGTCACCCATAATTATGACCCTAGTATCGATCTATTGCATTTCAATCTGTTTTAGGGTTAGGGTTAGAGTTAGCGTTAGTTAGGGTTAGTTAGGGTTAGGGGTATCTTTTTTTCTTCAGAAATGTAAATAAACCCAATCTGTTTCTTAAACGAGGGACATATTCATACGACACAAAATGTTTTCACCTAAATAGACGTTATTGATTGGTTGAAATTGCAAAAATTGAAGAAAAAAACAACAGATATTTTACAAACTAGAAAAAACACATTCGACCAGTATACGAAGTTTAAAAGTGTTTAGTTACGTGGAAATTATTTTAAAAAACTGCCGGTCAAACTGAATTTATCCTCGACAATTTTTAGTTTTTCCAATTCTCAATAGATCGCTCCTGTTTAAAACCTCTTACCTGCTTGACAAAGGATAACAAATTTGCATCGAGTACATGACTTCTACGATTCTGGTTTCTTCATAGCTTATTTACAAACCCACTCAGACTCACCCCAATGTTAGGACCAACATATTTTCCAGCGGAAATTGTTTTGGATTTTCATTAAAGACTCGTGGTTGCGTGGTTAAAACGTTCTGTTTGCAACCAGATGATCTTTGGTTCAGTTTCACTGCACGACATTTTGGATAAGTGTCATCTACAGTTTTAAGGATACAAGTATGGAATGCTTTTTACCTCAGTGGGCGGCTGGATTACGGCGGACCTAAAATCAGTCAATAACAACAAGATTGACAACGAAGCGATGTTTCCAACCATGCTACATCAATTTCTTACTTCGACAGAAGTACAAATTTTAAAGGAGTTCGTACTACCGATCAGGATTGATCAAAAAGTATTTAAAAAATACACCCCAAGCAAAGACGATATTCTGATTGGAATTTGAACTCGAAACGTAAGACACACATGCGCGCGCGTTTATATACACACATATATAAAATATACATACTGGTCCTACATGTAAATAGAGAGAAAACAAAGACGGACAATTTTCAGACGAGTAATATTCAAGTATAAATATATAGATATTTATATATTAGCTGCGCAATCTTACACAGACTACAAGGACACCGAAACTTAAAGGGGAGACGGTGCGATGTTACATGTCCGATAGCTGTTTCTGGGGGTTCAGACTTACTTGATAATATTGGCATATGTAGTCCCCAAAAATATGCAACCGATAAGTGAAACATAAACATTGGGTAGTCTGGCCTCCGTCTTCAGGGTGGAGAGATATACAAAAACAGGGTGGAACATTTCAACTCATAATGCAGGAAGTTTATACATGTACTCTGCCATTAAATTTCCCTACCTTATGATTTGGGTGCAGCAGAAAAACCTTCCATATTTTATACAGCTATTAGCGTGGCACTAATGAAGCTAGGTTAATGACAATGGAGTCTTCATGTAGCGAATGGTTTACCATATTGTTCAGAATCATCATCAGCGTTTTGAACGTTTATCAAAAATGGTAAATGGGAGGTAGTTTTACCGCACCTTGTATTTTTCAAAGTGGTAGTCACGGTGGGAATCGCTTTTATGATAAGTTTGCTGATCAGAGTTGCATTAGGGTACAACAACAATAATAACTGCTAAAATAATAGCAACGATAATCAGATAATGTGAAAACGATTAAAATGACCCTGGAAGGTTAAACAGCTAAATCGATTCCATCGGGATTTGAACTGGAATCATAAAATGAGGGGTCGAAAACTAAATAAGTAAAGCATTTAATTCTATACTCTGCCGTTTTCTGTCAAACCCGCCGCCTTAATAAATAAATAAGTAAATAAATAAATAAGTAAATAAATAAATAAAACGAAAGACAATGAGAATATAAAAGAAAAGAATGAAGACGAAGACAAGAAGACAAACAGCAATAAGAATATAATATTAAAAAAGAAGCTATGATGACAATAACATCAACAACAATGAAGTCACGTGCAAGCGTTTCTGGACAATTGGTTCAGTGAAGTAATTTGTTTATTAAATAACAGTAATGAGGGGACTTGAGAGAAAATGAGGCGAAAGGGAAGACATTTGCAGCAATTAAATTGGTAAACATGAGTTTATAAAGGGAGTGGGAGGGAATACGAGAGAAAAGAAGTAGTGAGAGGTGGTGTATAAAATGAGAGGGTGTGAGATAAGAAAAAGACGTGTTAAAGGGGGATGATGAAGGGGAGGAAGGAGAGGAGCGAGTTGAAAACAGGAGAACGGAGAGAGAGGTAGCGGACAATGGGTTAAGAAAAGTGGTAGTGAGAGGGGGTGAGATAAGAGAAAGACGTGTTAAAGGAGAGTGATGAAGGGGAGGAAGGAGAGGAGCGAGTTGAAAACATGAGAACGGAGAGAGAGGTGGCGGACAATGGGTTAAGAAAAGTGGTAGTACGATGGGAGGGGGTGAGATAACATAAGTACATGAAAGAGGGGGAGGAAGGGGAAGAGGTTAGGGAACGCGTGGAAAAGACAAGGAGAGAGAGAGAGAGGGAGGGGGAGGGTGATAAATGTAAATTAATAGTGGGAGGGGGAGAAAATGAGTAAAAAAGGCAGACGACACAGTATAAAGCAGACGACCAGATGTAGAAGTAAAGACGAGCTGTGATTGGCGAGTGATGTGTGTGTAGGGCGGCTGCATATTATGTGTGTGTGTGATAGACTGTGTGTTATATATGTGTGTTTTCAGGATTGTTATATATAAATCTATGTGTGTGTGTGTGTGTGTGGAGGGGTTTTATATATTATGTGTGTATGGTGCTCTGTGTGTGTGGGAGTGTGTCGGTAAGAGTGTGTGCCATATATTATGTATGTGTGTGTGGAAGGATTTTTATGTTATTGTGTGGTGGGGTGTTATGTGTTTGTATAAGTATGTGAGTGATGGACTGTCAGTCGCCTGTGTGTAAGAGTGCTATACGTAATATATGTGTGCTTGTGTGTGTGTGTGCGGAAGATGGGGGAATATGTGTATGTAAGTGAGAGAGAGAGAGAGAGAGAATAGAGAACCCCTCTTCTTTGTTGCAAACCCTTTTATTATAACGAGGACAAAATGTCGGACCAAGATTCTTCCTTTCATTTCTTACATTTAATATAAGGTGACATATTGAAATGAAGGAAGGGGCAAAGTGCTCTAAGTATTGACGCCCCTAACTTTGGGTTGTTGTTGATGTTGTTGTTGTTGTTGTTGTTGTTGTTGTTGTTGTTGTTGTTGTTGATTTTGTCGTTGTTCAACCCCAGGTCAATACTAAGTCCAGCAGACAGACGATCAAATGAATAATTGCAGCCGTGACCACACTGTAGTTTTAGGAGGATATTCCTCGATGGAGACCTGTCGAAAGTTAGCGAAAAAATTAGTCAAAAACGGCTGCCACTATCTGGTCACTGGAAGCTGCGCCAACGTGGACTGGAAGCTTCTAAATTAGTCTACTGGAATTCTCTTCATAAGAAGAGGAAAACGGCGTCACACATCGACAACTTGGTCGCAGACATTGGCCTGGAAGGTATGCAAGACCTTGAAACAGTGAGGTTGAACCGAGAAATGCGGCCATAATAATAAAACAGGAAGATGCAGGGCTGTGGATCATAAATCTGGTGGTAGCTCGAGAGAGAAGTTTCTGCAAATTCTTACTAAATAATCAGCACAGATGATTTGTTTATAGTGAGTAAAATGTATGTGCCATACATTAACTCATTTCCCCTTCATTACATCAAAGTTGTCTTTACAGGTGCACAAGTGTGTCACCCGTCAGATGTCGATGTGGTTGCCGAGGAACGCGAATGAAAGTATTTTGTTCAAGAATACAATGCACTGCCCGGGAATTGAAACCACGATCTCATGATAGTGAGTGCAACACTCTAACCACTAGTCTATTTACCTTCGTTTGTGTGTGTGCGCGCGTGTGTGTGTGTGTGTAGCCGTGCTTCACACGGAATATTTTTTTTAAATGCTTCAAATGCAAAAAAGAAAAAAGAAAAACAAAATTCGCAAAAAATGGAGGGAGATCTATTACTGAACATGGCTTCATTAATCATATTAATGATTCATTAATCATATTTGTGTATAACAACGAAAAAAACAATATTTTCATGACAATCAATCATTAGCTTATAGATTTTCCAAGTCCTTAACTTACATGTTCTAAAATCCACCGTGTAACGATATATCTCTTGCGGAACACAGAGTAAAATCTGCTGTTCTCATATTATGTTAGAAAAGTATCATACAGGATGATCACAAAAGAAAAGTTCTCTTATCATGCGTTCGTCTGCTCGATTAGCGAGTTCACAGATTAGTCTCAAACGCAATGAGCTGCTAGATTCATTTGGGCGTTCGACAAACAGCTTAACGGCATTTCTTTCTGCTCTCTACGCTATGATTTCAAATTCCACCGAGGTCAGTCGTCCCTTTCATCATTCCAGGGATCGATAAGATAAAGAATCTGCTAAGCACTAGGCTCCCTGAAATCAACTAACCATTTCCTTTTGAAAGTACTTGCCTTGTGCCAAAACGTTACGACACAATTTTTTTTCAGAAGAAGAAAGAGTTGATGTGATGTTACTTTGGTTGAAAGCAAAGGTGAGACCACAATTTTCTGTCCCTGTTTATTACTATGTGATAAAGGTTAATGGTCCGAAGCGTCTGTTTTTTTTTTCTTTTTTTTTTACATTTCACTGTAATTAAAATTACAGAATTCTTCTGCGAGCGCCCCTTGCGGCAAATTATTGCAGACCATTTTCAGCGTTATTGAATTCCGGACATTGTCACGCATGCTCAGTGAGGGCATGGAGTTGAACATCGATAACAACAACAACAATTGGTCTTATGTTACTTTATATTAATCAAGATAAAGAGGCTGTTAATATCCTTGATGAAACGGAGCCAGAAATTTTTGCTAATTATAGCAAACGTAATTATTTTAGAAGTTCATTTCAATCAAAGAAAACAAGGGACGTAACCGAGAATTCAAACTATAAGTGCTATGGCGGTGGCGTGGGTCTTTTATAAATGTTTATTATTAAACGTACATTGTGCCAAGGGACCAAGTAGGTAATTAGGGACACAGATAAATACTGTGAAGGGAAATAACTGAGGAAAGGTCGTTGATCACCTGTATTGAGGGTTCCTCCATGCTTAGAGACATGTTGTTATTTAGACCCTGGTGAGCTCTGATTGAGAAGTTCTAGAAATGGCACCCTAAACCCTAAGAATCCTTTCTATCCATATCTTACATAATATCTTACTTAATATATCCTTTCTTTGTGAAAAAAAATAGTTGTGAGATTTAAGTGAACGTTAACTGCTATTTCTAACTTGATCGACCTCATTGCGGTCGTTTTAATTGTTGTTGCTTAATCCAGACTAGTTCTGCTTATGGAAACATAGAATAAAGGATCTTTCGGTGTCCCAACTGATTTTGCTATTTGTAGCATTTCGAATGGTTGCGCAGAAGGTCCCTCGGTATTTGGACGCTCATTTAGTTGTTTATTGCCATTTTATGCTAGTCCACTTTGAAAGTTGTTCTGATTTTTTGTGGGGGAAAC
>NW_021833716.1:52500-55746 GCF_006345805.1 Octopus sinensis
TTACAAGTTAGAAAGACCCCTCCATGGGGACTTAACACCCACAATTTAGTCATTTTATCTAAGCAAAGACGAATACAGTTGTACTCTTGGAAACTGTAGGGTCACCCGAGCATAAAAGATGAACATTATTTGGAATTCAATAGTACAAGTGTGTAAGAGTTTGCTTTGAGATATATAAGTTGTCAAGTAAATGAGAGGCATCTTTGCCTCCACTAATTCAGTTGCAAAGTGTTGAGTAAAGTTATTTGATTGCAGACCTCCTTTCAGTCTTTTTATTATCACTCGGTCACACATAGTCCCTAGATGGTAACATTGATTTCAATGCCTTCTCAGATGCGTGACTGGTTATTCAAAGACATTTATAGATTTATAAATTTATTCTGTCCAGTTACGTATCAGTATAGTGGTCATTTGCAAACTCCAGATGTGACACTTTCATTTCTCCTTAGTCCTGACGTCACACAGTTGTTAATGTTTATTTCAGTTGGGTCACGCCCTTCCAATTGTTCTAGAACCGTAATGCATCTTATTGCTGTGCCTGTCACCTGGATGGTGAGGAATCCTACATTGGGAGTGGTAACGACTAGGGTAGGGTAGCTGACTGCTTATTGTGATCATTCGTCTTTTGGTTTCCTGTAGCTTTGTTCTCTTTTACATATCCAGTGAACATACATATATTTCCTATTTCAAAGAAATTCAAACAATAGATATAAGACCCAAGTTAAAAAGATTCTCAACAATTCAACTTCTCTGGTTGACATTAAGACACCCACCCCCAATAGGGGCCTTAACTCCCACATTTTAGAGCCCCAGGATCTCCATTTTTCAGGAGCAAAATCTTTTTAACAGGTTCCATAAGACTGGAATTTTGGAATCTGCGCATAAAGATCAGTAGTAGGGGATACATGTGTCATCATTAGAATTTTTTTAGAGTGTGTAAAGAGGGAAAGAACCCTCCTCTGCAATTTTGATGAAATTCGATTCATAGGTATTCCAGTTCATTAGAGAAAATATAACAGAAAAGTCTAATTGCATGTAACACGGGCAACGCTGGGTATCTCTGGTAGCATATTATATAGGCTGCGACAAGGATCCTGGGTGCGGTCACTTTAACAGACTTCAATGGAGTCTTCACGAAGTGGCTGCAGCGTTGAAACAAGTGCATTTAAGTCAGAAAATCCTGTTTTGAAGTTAACAAATGTCTTTCCTGAAGAAGTCTAAAACACTTGGAATGCACCTTGTATTAATTTAAGTTACAGCTGTATCAAAATATAAAAGAAATACAGAGTTAAAAAGAAGGAAACTCTATATTATCGTTGAACCTGATAGAAGTAACGACTAAATCCTTCAAATCCCTTAGAACAGGGTACGTTGGATAATGTAGAACCGTTTCGAGGTAGACAAGAATAAAGAAAAGACATGGGTAGAATACACTTGGTCATAGACTTGTTAGATCAAGGCTGGTCTGGAGAAAAATAACAAGAACAAATTAAGTACAAAGTCACCGAGGTTAATTAAAGATGAAGAAATATAAGTGCGTGTCCTTAATTAGTCACACAAAGCGCATTGCTGAAGCGATTATCTACGAGGTAGACGTCAAGTAACCCATGCGGGTGTGCATGTGTGTGTGTATGCGTGTGTGTTTGTGTGTGTGAGTGTGTATGTGTGAGTGTATGTGAGTCTGTGTGTGTAAGTGTGTGCGTGTGTATGTGTGTTTGTATGTATGAGTGTGTATGTGTATTTGTATATCTTTTATCTTTAATCTTTTACCTGTTTCAGTCATTAGACTGTGGCCATGTTGGAGCATCAGCTTGAATTTTTTGTCGAAGAAATCGACCCCACTACACACTTTTTAAGCCTGGTACTCATTCTATCGGGCTCTAGATTATGGGGACGTAAACGCACCAACACCGCTTGTCAAGTTGTGATGGGGAGGACAAACAAAAACACCAAGACACACACATATGTAATATACATACATATATATATTATATATATATATATATATATATATATATATATTATATATATATATATATATATATATACGACGGATTCTTTCAGTTTCCGTCTACCAAATCCACTCACAAGGCTTTGGTTGTCCCGAGGCTATATAGTAAGAAATTTACCCAAAGTGCCACGCAGTGGGACTGGACCCGGGACCATGTGGTTGGTAAGCAAACTACTTTCCACACAGCCACTCCTGCGCCTATAATGTTTATGTAAAATATGTTACACTTCTGAATGAAGTACTTTCAGATGCAGGTGGTGTAGGAACCACTATTTACTCGACAGATCTATCAGAAATAGTAGCTAACCGTCCCTTAAATCATAACCTCCAGTCTTAGATATCGACGATATGTGGAATCAAAATAGTCCGAGATATACTTTCTGGGAAAAGATGAAATGGTCACGGCTGGAAAGTTTTTCATCAAAGGCCAACTTCACCAGAACTGTGTTAGGTTAAACTACAATAACCACGATTTTATATGGCAACGGTCTGCCTGGAGCCAAACCACGTGACTATTAACTGCCGACAAATGGAACGCATTATGGAGCATAATCGATAGCGTTTGACCTGACACGTGATACAGATCGATTACTGATATTTTCAATCGTTGTTTTATGTGTTTATAAAAGTAATTAATGGTTAAGTCTGCTTATTATAATCGTTAATTTATAATTTATGCATGTCTGCGTATGAATTTGTATTTTCTGTGCGTGCGTGTGTATGTGTGTGTATGTGTATGTGTGTGTGTGTGTATATATATATATGTGTGTGTGTGTGTGTGTGTGTGTGTGTGTGTGTGTGTGTGTGTGTGTGGTGTGGACGTTGTTTGATGCAGTAATCTGTCCGAGCGGTTAAAAAGCTTGTTCCGTAATCATGAAACCTCGGGTTCAATCCTGCAGTGTGGTATCTTAGACAAGTCTTTTATCGCAACCTCGTATCGACGCAAGCCTTGTAGATGATAATCGATACAATGGAAACTGTATGGAAGCCTGTCAGTTGGGCAATAATGTTAAGAAGTACAGGTGGATTTAAAATAAAGTACCAGTTGTGTATTGGGGGTTCATCGATCGACTTCTTTCCTGTTTGTTTGTCTATCTGTTTATTATCTATCAGTCTGTATGTCTCTCTGTCTGCTTGTCTCTCTATCTGTCTATCTGTTTGTCAGTCTCTATCTCCCTCTCTCTGTCTTTCTTTCTCTCTGTCTCTCTGTCTGTCTGTCTGTCTGTCTGTCTGTC
>NW_021833717.1:0-27500 GCF_006345805.1 Octopus sinensis
CTCCTACCCTGATTTAATCTCCAGGATACAGGCATCCAGCAACAGGACATCCGTAATGCTATGGATGGACCGTGAAGTCTGGCGTTACATAGTAAATTCCATTGTCTCAACCACGGTCGAACAATGATGATGAAGAGAGAAGAATGTGCTGATATGGGCATGTAATGCATATGAATGCAGACAGTTGCATCAAGAGGTGTTGATTTCTAATTGTGGATGGAACATGTGGAAGGATCTTCGGATGTTGGGCCTCACAGTGTGGTTGACAGGGGACCAAGACTCCTAGCAATTTGCTGTACTTGAGAAGGCACGTTAAGCTAAGTAAAATTATGGTTCTAGGCATGGTCCTTCTTACATATAGGCGCAGGAGTGGCTGTGTGGTAAGTAGCTTGCTAACAAACCACATGGTTCCGGGTTCAGTCCCACTGCGTGGCATCTTGGGCAAGTGTCTTCTGCTATAGCCCCGGGCCGACCAATGCCTTGTGAGTGGATTTGGTAGACGGAAACTGAAAGAAGCCTGTCGTATTTATGTATATATATATGTGTGTGTGTGTGTGTGTATGTGTGTGTGTGTGTGTGTGTGTGTGTGTGTGTGTGTGTCTGTGTTTGTCCCCCTAGCATTGCTTGACAACCGATGCTGGTGTGTTTACGTCCTCGTCACTTAGCGGTTCGGCAAAAGAGACCGATAGAATAAGTACTGGGCTTACAAAGAATAAGTCCCGGGGTCGATTTGCTCGACTAAAGGCGGTGCTCCAGCATGGCCGCTGTCAGTTGACTGAAACAAGTAAAAGAGTATGTGTTCTGCATCCCTGCTGAGCATTCCTCATATTGCAGGGTGCTGGTGCCAGTAACTGCACCCATGTTGGTGCTCCATAATAGCACCCAGTACATTCTGTAAACTGGTTGGTGCTAGGAAGGGCATCCAGTCATAGAAACCATGCCAAAACAGACAATTGGGTCTGGCCAGATAGCTCTTCCGCTGTCCAGCCCCTATCAAAGCGTCCAGCCCATATGGAAAACGGACATTAAATGATGATGATGTTATAGGTGCAGGCGTGGCTGTGTGCTAAGAACTTTGCTTCCCAGCCACATGCTTCCAGGTTCAATCCCACTGCGTGGCACCTTGGGCAAGTGTCTTCTGCTATAGCCTCCGGCCGACCAACACCTTGTGAGTGGATTTGGTAGACGGAAACTGAAAGAGGCCCACCATATCATCATCATTTATATACACACACACACACACACACACACACAGATATATATATATATATATATATATTATTTATATTATATATTATATATTATATATATATATATTATATATATATCTAATTATATATTATATATTATATATATATATAATATATATATATATTATCAATATAAGGGTAGCAAAAAATTCAAGAAAAATTCAAGAAAAATTTTCTGCAACAGCGGTCAAGTGAGAAAAGTATAAATAGTCACAGACTATATAATATATTCAACAATAGTATTAAGGAATGACCCTGACAGGCCGTTCAACAACTCACTTGAAAGAGCAGCTAAACTCAAACCGCAAAATAGTAGTAATTTCAGAATTACTACTATTTTGCGGTTTGAGTTTAGCTGCTCTTTCAAGTGAGTTGAACGGCCTGTCAGGGTCATTCTTAATACTATGTTATATATATATTATATATATATATATATATATCTATATATATATATATATATATATATATATATATATATATATATATATATATATATATATATATATATATATAATATATATATATATATATATATATAATATATATATATATATATATATATATATATATTATATATATATATATATAAAATAAATATAAGAGAGTGGTCACTATATGGCTCACTCGCACCAGTTATCCAAAAGGTTTCAACCACAAAATACATGTTTCCCATGAAAGTCAGTACGATTGTTAGCTCACACGGACAGGGCAAATAAAAAATAACAAAAATACAGATTTTTGGGGACAATTGTTTCGCTATTAATGAATTAAATGTTAATTTTACTTACAAAAAAATCCACTTGTAGCTCGTCAGCCAAAACTATCTGGATGAAATCCACTCAATCACACGCCAGATTTTACCATAACGAAAAATACGCGTGTGGTTCAATTGATTACATCCGACGTTATAATTCAAATGCCCCAACCACAGCGCGCCAAACTTTCACGGAAAACAAAGACTGCATTTAGAAATAAATGTAGCATATTATAAATTATTAATAGGGGTGAGAGAATTAGATACTAATATATATATATATATATATATATATATAATATATATATATATATATATATATATATATATATATATATAATATATATATATGATATGTAATACTAAGCAATAAAGGGTTTAGCAACGAATTGCCTTACCTATATATGTATATGTATATATATATATATATGTGTATGTGTGGTGTGTATGTATATTGGTAAAAACGATAAGATAACAAAAGAAAGAAAGAGACCTCAATATTATGTAAATAGAGGAAATTTATCTGTAAAATAATATGTGACAGTTATTCAATAGCCAAAATAAAATCCACAACACCATCTCTTCGGTTATCTGGCCATCTGAAAAACGCTATGGAAAAAAACCGTTATACAAAGGGAAATTACTGTGTTGTAATTCCGCTACTTATATAAAAGCGCTAATCCAATGACCGCTAATTAAAATAAGGTTAAAAGTTCATAGTAAACACGTAAGCATGTATATTCATACGCATACATGTGCACTCGCGCACCCACATTCGTACGTATACGTAACTATGAAAACGTACACATCTTCATTCGCATTTTTCGCCAAATGTATACGCATATATATAGAAACTCATACACACACGCGCGCACCGTAAAAGTTCATACATACGTCTATATACGCACAAGCACAAGAAAAAACATGGTTAAAGGTAAAAATACAGAAAAAAACATAACGGAAGTATACAGAGCGTAAAACCACGTTCATATACGGACATGCCCTTATGCACGCACACACACACACACGCCCATATATGTACATACCCGCACATGTTTATATACGCATACACTCACACGCATATACACAAAACAGGATTTTACATACAAATATATATAATATATATATATAATATATATATATATATATATATATATATATAATATATATATACAAATTATATATATTCATAGCGTTTTTCAGATGGCCATATAACCGAAGAATTGGTGTTCTGGATTTGCACCTCCGCATCCGAAACTCAAAGTTTTATCTTGGCTATTGAATAATTGTCACATATTATTTTACAGATATGTACATATGTATATGTATATATATATGTATATGTATATATCTATATATATATATGTATATATATATGTATAATATATATATATATATATATATATATATATATATGTATATATATATATATGCATTATATATATATATATATATAATATATATATATATGTATATATATATATGTATATGTATATATAGTGTATATATATATATATATAATCATCATCATCATCATCGTTTAGCGTCCGTTTTCCATGCTAGCATGGGTTGGACGGTTCTACTGGGGTCTGTGAAGCCAGAAGGCTTCATCAGGCCCAGTCAAATCTGGCAGTGTTTTCTACGGCTGGATGCCCTTCCTAACGCCAACCACTCCGTGAGTGTAGTGGGTGCTTTTTACGTGCCACCCGCACTGGTGCCAGACAGTGCTGGCAAACGCCACGAACGGATGGTGCTTTTTATGTGCCACCGGCACGAGGGCCGGCGAGGCTGGCAACGGTCGCGAAACGGAAAGTTCTCTACATGCCACCGGCACTGGTAACACATCTGCAATTTCCATTGATCGATTTCCATTGATCGATTTCGATTCTGATCGTCACTTGCCTCAACGGGTCTTCACAAGCAGAGTTTTGACATGCCACCGGCACTGGTAGCACATCCGCAATTTCCATTGATCGATTTCGATTCTGATCCTCACTTGCCTCATCACGTCTTCACAAGTAGAGTTTGTGTCCCAAGAAGGGAAGGTATGCATACGTAGGCTGGCTCCATCCCATGTAGAAGGCCACGGGTTATGGACTCACTTGTCCTGCCGGGTCTTCTCGCGCACAGCACACTTCCAGAGGTCCTCGGTCTCTAGTCATTTCCTCAGTGAGACCTAAAGTTCGAAGGTCGTGCTTCACCACCTCGTCCCAGGTTTTCCTGGGTCTGCCTCTTCCACAGGTTCCCTCAACCGCTAGGGTGTGGCACTTTTCACACAACTATCTTCATCCATTCTCGCCACATGACCATACCAGCGCAAACGTCTCTCTTGCACACCACAACTGATGCTTCTTAGGTCCAGCTTTTCTCTCAAGGTACTTACACTCTGCCGAGTGTGAGTACCGGCATTACACATCCATCGGAGCATACTGGCTTCATTTCTAGCGAGCTTACGCATATCCTCAGCAGTCACGGCCCATGTTTCACTGCCATGTAGCATGGCTGTTCGTACACACGCATCATACAGTCTGCTTTCACTCTGTGCGAGGAGCCTTTTGTCACCAGCAGAGGTAAGAGCTCTCTGAACTTGCCCAAGCTATTCTTACTCTAGCAGTTACACTTTCAGCCACACCGCCCCCGCTGCTGACTTGGTCACCTAGGTAACGGAAACTATCAACTATTTCTAGTTTTTCTCCCTGGAAAGTGACGGAAGTTGGTCTCAGAGCATTTTCAGTGTTTATTGTTCCTGAGCATCTGCCACATACAAAAACCATCTTCCTAGTTAGCCTTCCTTTGACATGCTGCATCTCTTATGTGTCCATAGCTTACACTTGGTGCATCTTATAGAGTTTTCTACCTACACCTTTTCTACAGATCGAGCAGGGCCATCTACCTGAAGGTGTTTGTGATTTGTCTACCTTCCTACTGATTACGATTTTGGTTAGCTAGATTGACTCTGAGGCCCTTCGATTCTAATCCTTGTTTCCACACCTGAACTTCTCCTCCAGTTCTGATAGCGACTCAGCAATTAGAGCAAGGTCATCAGCATAGAGGAGCTCCCAAGGGCATCCTGTCTTGAATTCCTCCGTTATTGCCTGGAGGACTATGATAAATAGGAGGGGGCTGAGTACTGAGCCTTGGTGGGGACTCCTACCTCTACCCGGAATTCTTCACTGTACACATTTCCAACCCTCACCCTACTAGCGGCGTCCCTGTACATGGCCCGCACAGCTCTCACTAACCATTCATCTATCCCTAGTTTCCTCATTGCCCACCAGATAAGGGATCGGGGGACCCTGTCGAAGGCTTTCTCCATGTCAACAAAGCCAGGTACAGGGGCTTATCTTTGGCTAGGTATTTCTCCTGCAGCTGCCTTACCAGGAATATAGCATCAGTAGTACTTTTCCCTGGCACAAACCCAACTGCATCTCATCTAAACTAACTCTCTCTCTAATTAGTTGGGCTATGACCCTCTCCGTAACCTTCATCACCTGGTCCAACAGCTTGATACCTCTGTAGTTATTTGTATCTAGGGCATCACCTTTACCTTTGTAGCAGTTGACTATTATACTGCTACACCAGTCATTGGGTATGACCCCTTTGTGTATCACCTGATTAACTATACGGGTGACTAGGCTATAGCCGACACTACCAGACATTTTGAGCATCTCTGCAGTGATTCCTGATGGGCCTGGGCTTTCCGTCTTCATGCTTCTAATTGCCTTAGCTACCACGGAACTATCAACTCGGATAGCTGGTCCCTCTGTTGGGTCAACATTCGGCAGACTCTCTTTATCCCATTCATTTCTTCATTCAGCAACCTTTCATAGTGGCATCTCCAAACCTCTCTCTTTGCATCCTCATTTAGCGCAAGTGAACCATCTTCCATGCGAACACACTTCTCTCCTACCACATCACGATTCTCTCTCACACACTGTCTTGCAACACGAAACACCTCCAGTCTTTGGTCCTCACGGCGCAGAACATTGGCAAAGTTTATATAATATTATATATATATAATATATATATATATATATATATATATATATATATATATGTATATATATGTATATATGTATATATATGTATATATATATGTATATATAGATATGTATATATATATAATGTATGTTATATGTATATATATATATATGTGTATGTATATATATATAATCCTTAAAAATGTTTTAGCCCGAAATATGTATATATATGTATAAACATATATGTATATATATATATACATTTATATATATATGTATGTGTGTGTGTGTATATATGTATATGTATATATATATATGTATATGCATATATATATATACATACACATATAAGTACATATATATATATATATATATATATATATATCGAAACGCAGAGGAGATGAAACCATGGCGACTAAAGAAGGGGAATTTTCCTTGTGTTATTTGTTCTGTACTCTATTTTTTTGTTGTTTAAGAAAAATGTCCAGTTCCTTGGTTTTGTGTTTATGTTTTCGTTTCTCATTGTGTTCGACGTTTTTATGGTGTCCTGTACCCATATATGCATGTATATATATACATGTAGAGGTAGGTACGTACATATATGTATGTATATATGCATATGTTTTATTTATTAATTTATTATATATATATTATATATATATATAGATAATATATATATATATATATATATATATATATATATATATAATATATATATATATATGTATATGTATATGCTTATTAAATTAGAGATAAAACCACTATTAGGCAAATCAAATGTATATATATATATGTTAAGAACAATCTTACTATGACGAAACGCACGCATCCATTTCTAAGTAAGATTGTTCTTAATATTAATAATGATGCGCACTCTTAACCTTTCTCTCCCCCTCCCTTTCTCAGCCTTCATTCTTTTGGCTTTCCTTTTCTTCTACCTTACTGTCTCTCTCCCTCTCTCTCTCATTCTTCATTCTTTTCTCTACAACCATTCCCTTTTTTTCTCTCCCTTTCTCTTACACCTCCTCCTCCCTCCCGTCGCGGTCACGTGATGAGATGGCTACCACTGACTTTCTTCTCCTGGCTTCCTTCAAGTAGAGACGGTAAAATCTGTTGCTCCCTGCCGTTCTCAAATAATTGCGTTCGTAAAAAAATTATATCTCGTTTGGCTTAACAGCCCTTCTTGTTTGGGTTACTGTTATTCTCCGTGTCCTGTCTTTTACTGTTTATATTTTGTACTGTCGTTACTGTCCTGTTTTTGTTACTATTTTTACCCCTCCGCACAAAAATCTCAAATTTTATTTAATTTGATTTTCGCGGGAAGGAAAGTTTTATTGAAGTCATGTATCGCCTCGACCTTCGAAACGTGGAGTAGATGAAACAAAGGCGACTGAAGAAGGGGAATTTTCCTTGTTTTGTATGTCCTGTACTCTATTTTTTCGTTGTTTAAAAGAAATGTCCATTTCCTTGGTTTTGTGTTTATGTTTTCGTTTCTCATTGTGTGTGGCTTTTTTTTTTGGTATCCTGTACCCATATATGCATGTATATATACATGTAGAGGTAGGTACGTACATATATGTATGTATATATGCATATGTTTTATTTATTAATTTATATATGTATGTATATATATGTATATATATATATGTATAATTATATGTATGTATATATATATATATATATGTGTGTGTGTATATATATATATATATATGTGTGTGTATATATATGTGTGTATATATATATATATATATGTATATATATATATATATGTATATATATATATGTATATCACGTGATCACATGACCGACCAGACCATCAGATGTTGCTACACATCGCTGGTCACAATGCGTTCGCATTGTTTTAGCCTTCGAATGACGCCACCCTGATGGCTAAGCAAGCAGGCCAACAGAAGAGTGAGAGAAAGAGTGATGAAAGAGTACAGCAGGGATCACCACCCCCTGCCGGAGCTTCGTGGAGCTTTTAGGTGTTTTCGCTCAATAAACACTCACAACACCCGGTCTGGGAATCGAAACCGCGATCCTACGACCGCGAGTCCGCTGCCCTAACCACTAGGCCATTGCGCCTCCACATATATATGTATATATATATGTATATATGTGTGTGTGTGTATGTATGTGTGTGTGAGTGTCCTGTGTTGTGTTTGTCCCCCACCACTACTTGACAACAAGTGTTGGTATGTTTATGTCCCCGTAACCTAGCAGTTCAGTAAAAGAGACCAACAGAATAAGTACCAGACTTTAAAAAAAATATGAGTGCTGGGGTTGATTCCTCGACTAAAATTCTCTAAGGTGGTGCTGCAGCATGGCCACAGTTTAATGACTGAAACAAATAATAAAAGAAAAGAAAAGAAAAGAAAAGAAAAGAAAAGAAAATAATTAACAACATGTCGTTAAGTGGTTGATGTATATAGATTTATTTAACCTCCATGTAACGTTGATATAAATACAATTTTATCATTTGATTCAATTTGATATTCCAGTTCACCCTGCAATGGAAGAGAGCAAAAAATGGTATTTAGAAAGAGGGATACACAAACATATACTGGAATAATACATACAATCATACTTACACATACATCCACACACACACATCTGTATGTATAAATACCTATATTTATATTATATATATGTAAATGTAAAAAAATACAAACTGGGACAAGAACATGAAACATTTAGAAGACGATACAAAAAAACACGGACGGGACATTCGAGGCCTTCAATCTTCAGTCAAGAACCGGATCATCTTCGCAATTTCGGCTGATTAATCTTGAGATTGCTCCGATCTGGCCAGCCCCAAAGGAAAATCTAAGCCAAGCGCATTAGATTCCTTGGAAGAAAACCTCAAATGTATACAAAACAAGGACGGAAAAACGGACGATGTTACACGAATAAAAAAAAAAATACGTAAAAACAATAATGATAATAATAATAACAACAAAAACAGGACGTCACAGACAAGCGTCTTTTCAACAGGATGAGTAAATTTTTGAGCTGGCGTTAGAAGAAAGCCTTAGGGCTTTTTATATTATTATATTATATTTATATTATTTCAGCTATTCTGAAGTCTGGTACATGCAGGTCAGACTGTTCCACTGAGGAGATCAAATAAGATTCAACTATGTCCATAGTTGTCTTCTCTTTACTAACCAAGCATCATAATTACTACCAACTGTTGTGTCTTCATTCTTTCAGGAAATTTGGTTTTCAGAGTTGTCTTTCTTGTTCTTTCTGACAAGAATTGCCATTAATGATTCTTTTAATTACAAGATTACAAGTATACCTTCCTTTAATTAATCATGATTTTTACTTCTTTTTCTTTAATACACTTTATTAGCCCATGCGCGTGTAGTATGTATGTGAGTCAATGTGTACTAGTGTGTGTGCAAATGGTTACACAATATCACTGTGAACACCGTGACCGACCAGGCTATCAGATGTTGCTACACATCGCTGGTCACAATGCACTTTGCATTGTTTTACCCTTCAAATGATGCCACCCCGCTGGCTAAGCGAGCAAGCCAACAGAAGAGTGAGAGAAAGTTGTGGTGAAAGAGTACAGCAGGGATCGCCAACACTCCCTGCCAGAGCCTTGTGGAGTTTTAGGTGTTTTCGCTCAATAAACACTCACAACGCCCAGTCTGGGAATTGAAACCACAATCCTACAACTGCAAGTCCGCTGCCCTAACCACTGGGCCATTGCGCCTCAATGGTTACACAATATATGAGTATATATGCGCAGGTATGGCAATGTGATTAAGAAGTTTGCTTCCCAACTGTATGGTTTCAGGTTCAGTCCCACTGCATGGCACCTTGGGCAAGTGTCTTCGAGTATAACCCTGGGCCAACCAAAGCCTTCTTAGTGGCCTTGGTAGAAGGAAACTGAAAAAAAGCAATTGTGCAAGCGTGCATGTGTGTGTGTGCACGCTTATATTTTGCCAGCGCCGCCTTGACTGGCTTCCATGCCGGTAGCATGTTAAAAGCACCAACCGATCGTGACCAATGCCAGACTCCCCTGGCACCTGTGCCAGTGGCATGTAAAAAGCATCCACTACACTCACAGAGTGGTTGGCGTTAGGAAGGGCATCCAGCTGCAGAAACCCTGCCAGATCAGACTGGAACCTGGTGCAGCCTCCTGGCTTCCCAGACCCCGGTCGAACCATCCAACCCATGCTGGCTTGGAAAACGGACGTTAAACGATGATGATGATGATGATGATGATGATAAATGTTGCTTGCTACAAGTGGTTGTGGTGTTGTCACGATTGGTTGGTGCTTTTTACGTGCCATCGGCACAGAAGCCAGTCAAGGCGGCGCTGGCATCGGCCACGTTCGGATGGTGCTTTCTACGTACCGCTGGCACAGGTATCACAACTACAATTTCCATTTGATATTTATTTTGATATTGATGTACTTGACTCAATAGGTCTCCTCAAGCACAGCAGGTCACGTTCCACTGGCACAGAAGCGAGTCAAGGTGGCGCTGGCATCGGCCACGTTTGGATGGTGCTTTTTACTTGACTCAACAGGTCTCCTCAAGCACAGCAGGTCACCAAAAACTAATAAACAAATATAAAAATGGATGGCATGAAGACTTACCATTAATTCCCAGTCGGCATCATTGATTAGGACTAAAATTCCAGGTCGCCTGAAGAATAAAATAAATGAAGCTGAAGAAATATTTTCACTCCAGTTACTGTTGTTGTTGTTGTTGTTATTGTTTTACCTGAAGTAAACCCTGACCAGGCTGGGATTATAATCACAGGCCATTCTACAGCAATCACAGACCCCTTTACTTTTTCAAACAAAGTATTTAGTTTAACTCTTTAGCATTCAAACTGACCACAACCAGCCAAAGTATTCATACCGTTTTATGTTCAAATTGACCAGATCCGGCCTCTCACACCTACCCTAAAATGCTATTCTAAAAGTAAAACAATTACATCATAAAAATCTTGAAGCTCTGAGATGATATGTGATTAATTCAGAATAATGCAAATAAATACTTACTACATTTGACAGAGTAATTTGAATGCTAAGGGGTTAAAATGGGGTCACAGGAAGCTGATGGGGGTTTGTGTTGGCAAGAAGTTGATGAGGTTGGATAATTGTTTTGTACATGATGAGCAGAAAAGGAATATGATGTTTCAGACCTGGGGGATCACAAAACATTACTTACACACTGTGTCCTTGAAGGAAAAGTTCAGGTCTTTCTTTCAGCAAATTATCACGGATCCATGGTAGCAGATCTTTGATTTTCCCTGAAGAAGATGTTTTATGAGAGACTATGTAACAAATCCATGCAAGTATTATATTTATATATAGCAGAGTAAACACATAAATCTGAAACAAGGTGGAAAAAAAGAGTACTCAAATACCAGAGGTAGAGTAATATGCTTTATTTAATGCAGCAGAAAATTCAACAAAACATGTTACTCTGAGTTTCACGTTGCCGTTCGTCGGACATTTTTTGCTAGAATATATATATATATATATATATATACTCTTTACTCTTTTACTTGTTTCAGTCATTTGACTGCGGCCATGCTGGAGCACCGCCTTTAGTCGAGCAAATCGACCCTGGGACTTATTCTTTGTAAGCCCAGTACTTATTCTATTGGTCTCTTTTGCCGAACCGCTAAATGACAGGGACATAAACACACCAGCATCGGTTGTCAAGCAATGCTAGAGGGACAAACACAGACACACAAATATATACACATACATACATATATACACATACATATATATATATATATATATATATAATATATATATATCAGTAATAATATAGGGTGAAATTAATTAATTTGGAATAATCATTAATTTCACCAAGTAGATTTCGGCATGTAAAAGCCTCATTCGAGGAAAGTTTAAGTAATACTAAGTAATAAGGGTTTAGCAACGATTTGCCTCACCACACACCGAATTAGAAATAGCAGTCAAAGAGTTATAGCTATTCTTTCTACTAAAAGGGAGATCTCAGTAAAACCACAGCACTTGAAAGGCAAACACAGACAGGCAAGAGAGAAAGAAATGACGGCAATCTATCATACAATTTTAAGTCACCTATGGACGTACGTTTCGAAATTAAGTTTTAGGAAAGCATAAGAATTAGATAATTATGTCTTACCCAAACTTTCATTCACACTTTGAATTTGGTGATACTGGTAACGGTTTTAGCTCGCTCTGATACTGAGTTGAGATGATGCCTTCTAGTATCTCGAAATTTAATATACAATTATTCATAATTGTAATGTCCTACGCTGATGAGAAAAGAAGTTGGGTAAGACATAATTATCTAATTCTTATGCTTTCCTAAAACTTAATTTTGAAACGTACGTCCGTAGGTGACTTAAAATTGTATGATAGATTGCCGTCTATAGCAGAAGACACTTGCCCAAGATGCCACGCAGTAGGACTGAACCCGCAACCACGTGGTTGGTTAGCAAGCTACTTACCACACAGCCATATATATATAAGAATGTTTTGCGTAATAAGATAAAAAACCAAGGCTGTATAGATATTAGAGCATTTATAGATAGAAGCTCTAAATGCTCTAATATCTATACAGCCTTGGTTTTTTTATCTTATTATGCAAAAATTCTTATATACACATGCTGACATAGAACCAACCCTTTATCTGCAATATTACCGAATCTGGAACTTAACTATGGTCTGTCTATAGCACTTATTCAGCATTACCTGACACATTTAGGTCTCAATGAGACCATTATCTCTTATATATATTTATATATATATCACTGTGATCACTGTGACCAACCAGGCTATCAGATGTTGCTACACATCGCTGGTCACAATGCGTTTCGCATTGTTTTAGTCTTCAAATGAAACCACCCTACTGGCTAAGCGAGTAGGCCAACATATATATATACATGTATATATATATATACATCTATAATATATATATATATATATATATATATATTATATATATATATATATATCAAGCAAAGTAGCTAGTTGTAAAATCTCAAGAAGAGAGTAGTAACTATAATAATCAGTAAAGTTAATCACCACATCAAAGTGGCTGTTCCATGTCACTACTAGTTTAACCCCAGGCAGATTTTCCACCAACAGGTTACCAGTGCAGCCCGCACTCTGTACATATATATTGCTAGCAAGGGAGTGAACCTTTACCATCCTCTAGCAGACAACAGGATCGCAAGACAGACTCAATTTCAAGTTGGTTGGCTCATCTTCAGCCGTGAGCACCTGGTCACCAGAGAGATAGCCAGGGACCATTCCAACCGATAATATATTGCAAGCAAAGAAACCATCGGTCACTGGTTTGCAACAAGCTAAGTAACGAGTTGAAAAATCTCAAGAAGAGATCAGAGTAGTAACTACGAGGGACGTTCAATAAGTAATGCCTCTGACCCACTTGTAGTTGTTTGATCTAGCTGAAATTTTGCATGTGCAATCATTTATATCTCTATAGAGTTAGTGGCAAATTACAGCACTGAATTAATTGTGGTTTCTGATTTACAGGTGTTTGAACCGAGTCAAGTGTTAAATGGAGCCTGTTGAGTGTCGAGCAGTGATCCGGTTTTTGTATTTGAAAGGACACACACCACGGGAGACTTTTGATGAAATGAAAGTAACTTATGGTGATGATGCCCCATCATATGACCTTGTAAAACGCTGGCATAGTGAATTCAAACATGGTCGGAACTCTGTGGAAACAGCTCCCAGATCTGGTCGTCCCCTTCTGCCATTGATGAGGCATCTGTCTGTCAAGCTGAGGCTGCCATTTTGGAAGATCGACGCATAACTATTCGCCAAATAGCCCATGAGGTCAAGATTAGTACCGGGTCTGTGGAAACTATCATTCATGACCATTTGCATATGCAAAAGGTGTCTGCCAGATGGATTCCCAGGTTGCTCACGCCTTTCCAGAAGCAAGAACGCGTCGAGTGCTCGAGGATGAATTTGGAGATGTGCCAAGAAGATGAGTCAAAATTTTTCAAAAGACTGATTACACAGGATGAAACCTGGGTCCATCACGATGATCCAGAGACCAAAGCCCAGTCAATGCAGTGGAAGCACCGTGACTCACCCCCTCCAAAGAAGGCAAGGGTGCAGCCCTCCGCTGGCAAGGTCATGCTCACAGTCTTCTGGGACCAGGACGGAGTAGTGATAACAGATTTCCTGGCAAAGGGTACCACAATTGCAGGAGCCTATTATGCTTCACTTTTGAGGAAATTAAGAGAAGTTATCAAAATCAAGAGGCAGGGCAAGATCAGTAAAGGCATCCTCCTCCTGCAGGACAACGCTCCGGTCCACAACTCGCTTGTCGCCAGATCAGAAGCACAGGCGTATGGCTATGAACTCCTCCCCCATCCCCCTATACTTCCTGACCTTGCACCCTCTGATTTTCACCTCTTCCCAGTCATGAAGTTGTTTTTGAAAGGAAAGCATTTCCCAGATGATGCAGCCTTGATTTCTGAAGTCGCGTTCAGGTTGGAGGACCAAGCTGGGGTCTTCTATAAAAACGGTCTCCAGAGCTGCATCAAACAATGGGAGAAATGCGTAACTCTGGGTGGTTCCTATGTAGAAAAAGTCTAATAACTGTGCAAGTTTCGTTGCTCTACTGCTATGGGAAGTGGGTCAAGGGCATTACCTATTGAACGCCCCTCGTATGCTATCTATATCTATCTAAAACTAAGGTGCCATGTAAAAAGTATTGGTGTGGGTGCTGGTGCCATGGTGATGGTGGCACATAAAAAGCACTGATGACGGTAGCGCATAAAAAGCTTCCAGAACACTCTGTAAAATGGTTGGCATTAGGAAGGATATCAAGCTAAAAAAAATTATTCCTAACAAGAGAAAAAGGTAAACATGAAATGGATTTCCATACCAAGCAGATTGCTGTACTCAGGAATACTCACCTGCTATAACAGAATTGCTATCCTAAAACCAAAGTGTCATGTCAAAAGCGCTGGTGTGGGTGGGTACTGGTGCCACATAAAAAGTGGTCAGAACACTTTGTAAAGTGGTTGGTGTTTGGAAGGGCATCCAACTGCAAAAACCAAGCCAAAATAGACTATGGAACCTGATGTGGGCCCCGGCCTGGCCAGTTCCTGTGAAGCTGTCCAACCCAAACCAACATGGAAAACATTAAATGTTGATGATGATGATGATGATGATGATGATGATGATGATGATGATGATATATTTCCCTCTTTCTCTGTATGCATGTGTGTGTGTGTGTGTGTGTGTGTGTGTGTCTATGAAAATAACCTTCAGATGTTGAGCCTCAGAGATGACTGATATTTTGCTGTGCTTGAGAAAGACCTGTCTATCTAAGTAAAAAAAATGAGGCCCTAAATGTATGTTTATGTCTAAGCCTCAGCACAAAACCTATCCCTGACAAATCTCTCCCCAATAACTCATCTTCCTAACTCCCCCTTATTTTCCACTTGCGTTCACCACTCGATGCATTTTCTTCCCCTCTATCCCTTGCTCTTGTCTCGCAAACTCAATCTGCATACAATCTGTCCCTGATGAATCTCTCTCCCACAATGCATCTACCTAACTACTCCACCCCTCCCTCCATTTGTGTTCACTCACTGCATTCCAACCCCACTCTGTTATCCATCCTCCAGTTGCACTCTCACAAACTCACCTGCCTACACATTCTGTCTAATCTTCTCTATTACTTCACTTACGAACACACCTCCACCTGGATAAAGGTTGAAATGCTGAGATTTATAAGTAAGGAGTTCAGTTGGATAAAATATAGAAATGCTGTACTCTATCTGCTGTCCAGTTTGTTGCTGTAGGATTTTGTGGTGACCCCCAACAGAAGCCATCAAGGAGGACTCAGTCAGAGAGGGACATCTTCTATACCATCTTCTCTCTCTCTCTTCCTCTCTCTTGTTCTCTCTCACTTTTTCCAACAGTGTTAGCCGTTTATCTCCTCTACTACTACAAGACACCTGATCTTGTCTCGCTATCAAACACTAGCACCATTGTTCCCAACCCTTATCAACAAACCCTTAACAACAAACAAGATGAGGACAAATATCCGTCAAATGTAAATAATGTACATAATTCCTCATCTCTTAAATATAAAACTGTAATATATATATATATATATATATATATATATATATATATATATATATATATATCATCATCATAATCATTATCATCGTTTAACGTCCACTTTCCATGCTAGCATGGGTTGGAAAATTTGACTAAGGTCTGATGAACTAGATGGCTGCACCAGACTCCAATCTGATCTGGCAGAGTTTCTGCAGCTGGATGCCCTTCCGAACGCCAACCACTCCGAGAGTGTAGTGGGTGCTTTTATGTGCCACAGGCACAAGGATCAGTCAGGCGGTAATGGCAACAGCCATTCTCAAATGGTGCTTTTTATGTGCCACCTGCACAGGAGCCAGTCCAGCGGCACTGGCAACGCCCTCGCTCGAATGGTGCTTTTTACATACACAGAATGTATGTATTTGTGTGTCTGTGCTTGTCCCCCACTATCGCTTGACAACCAATGTTGGTGTGTTTACGTCCCCATAACTTAGTGGTTCAGCAAGAGACTGATTGAATAAATACTAGGCTTACAAAGAACAAGTTCTGGGGTCGATTTGTTCAACTAAAGGCAGTGCTCAGCATGGCCACAGTCAAATGACTGAAACAAGTAAAAGAATATACATATATATATATATATATATATTTGTGTGTCCGTGTGTGTGTGTGTGTGTGTACATATGCATGAGTGTGTGTGTGTGTGTGTGTGTGTGTATACGTGCTCTTCATATCAGCCATATCACAACATTTTGATCTCAACAAAATGTACTGGCTTCAGTCCTTGGACTGTGGCCATGCTGGGGCACTGCCTTCAAAACGACACTCACATCAATGCCTGAAGGATGTAAAGCAACACAGTCAAATACCACAAGGTATTTTCGTCCACAATCAACACTCTGTTACCTACCGATCAAATACCAAATACTTGATTAACAAATCAATTACAACAACAACAACAACAACACTGAGAATTTAGATAAATCATGTATTTACATTGTTTGTTATCTTCCAGAGGCAATTTGATCTGATGTTTCTTGATTTTGTCAAAAAGGAGTTCAGCTCCACCACTGTCAAAGAGAAACCAGGATCAGTACACTTTCAATATGGTGAAAATAAGAGCACTGCAATAAACCACAGCACATACCCAAGGCACACAGAGCTGCACTCGGTAGTGCAGTGAAAACACATAAAAATAAGACTAATGAATATTAATAATAATAATATAATAATAATCCTTTCAGTTATAGGCACAAGCCCTGAAATTTTTGGAGAGGATCAGTCAATTACACCGATCCCAGAGTTTCACTGGTAGTTACTTTATCGACCCAGAAAGGATGAAAGGCAAAGTCGACCGCGGCAGAATTTGAACTCAGAACGTAACGGCAGACGAAATACGGCTATGCATTTCGCCTGGTGTGCTATTAAGAGATAGCCCAAAGGCCCAACTAAGACTGTGCATTCAATGCCACGACAAAGCAAAGCAACAGGAAATTCTGGGCTCTAGCTGTGTGGGTACTCGTGTAGTTTTCATGTGTATTTTCTGGATCTATATCATAACTTTCATTATCTGGTCGAACTTGCGATTGAAATCTTTTGTTGGTTAATAAACTTCATGTTTATTAACTTCAGGTTTATTAACCAGCAAAAGTTATATTTCCATAAAGGAAAAAAAAACAGACCAACTGAATAATTATCGGGCATAAAAAAAAAGAAAACTTAAGTACCAGAGTCGATACGATCAATCAAAAATTCTTCGAGTCAGTGCCCCAGTATGACCGCAATCTAATGACTGAAAGAAGTAAAAGGTAATAGCCATCAGATTTATAGAACGATAGTAATAAAAAAATAATTCGAGAACTTATTGACATCCAGCACTTCGTCTGTCCAGCAGATCTCGCCGATGGCTCTTTCGCCGAGGTTGCACAACCACAACGCCGCTTTCCATGGCTTTACCCATAATCCAAGGCCGGGTGACAGCGAGATGTTATTCGTTGCCAAATAGCAGGTTGTGTTTGAACCTGAGAGGCTAATATCCATATTCTTTTCTTGAATCTATAACTAAAGGTTGTTACTGTATCCGCCGGAGACCAGCTGGTTAGAGGTTCTCATTTTGAACTCTAACAAATTATAAATCACGTTATCTGTCAGAAATGGGATTCGAACCCATGCCCACGGTCGTGGACCAGAATACACAACCTTCAGGTTAAGGTACCTGGCGCCTACCGTGGTCTTTTCCGTAGGCTTTTCTTCCCATGGATAAACCTTATCTGCTTCCCCCTTTACACCGTACATCAAGACACTGTGATACACGATTCCTATTGATCGTTTTTTTTTCTTTTCCTTTTTTTTTCTTCTTACCCTTTTACGATACCTTTTGATCGAAAACCTACCCCACCCTTTAAAAATTTTTTTTTTCCCTCCCCAAAAAAGAAAAGCTCTACTTTATAATGTCCCGTCTGTATGCAACCTTGTGTGGCTAATAAAGAAACATATAAGTTACGTTATCTCACTTACACAACGTAAGTCAGTGGAGGCGCAATGGCCCAGTGGTTAGGGCAGCGGACTCGCGGTTTCGATTCCCAGACCAGGCGTTGTGAGTGTTTATTGAGCGAAAACATCTAAAGCTCCACGATGCTCCGGCAGGGGATAGTGGTAATCCCTGCTGTACTCTTTCACCACAACTTTCTCTCGCTCTTTCTTCCTGTTTCTGTTGTACCTGTATTTCAAAGGGCCGGCCTTGTCACTCTCTGTGTCACGCTGAATATCCCCGAGAACTACGTTAAGGGTACACGTGTCTGTGGAGTGCTCAGCCACTTACACGTTAATTTCACGAGCAGGCTGTTCCGTTAATTCGGATCAACCGGAACCCTCGTCGTCGTAACCGACGGAGTGCTTCCACAACGTAAGTCAACTTTTGTAGCATGGATTGTTTCTTAACTACGATTCCTAAACTGTAAGTTTTAAGTTTTAAAATTCTTTGTCAAACTTGCAACAGAGGCGAGGATAATTAGTCTTAAAGCAATTATTAATGTCACAGTGCTCGCTTAATTGATAGATACAATCTAATTAAAACAGGTCGAATATTGATCACAATCTATGTACATAATTTAAAAGTTACAGAAAAAAAAACTAGCGCCTAAATGATCGGGTAAATCGAACAGAGAGGAAGAGAACAAAGAATACAATGAAAAAATCTCCGTCGACAAAACGAACCTGAATTCCAGCGTGACAGGAAGATCCGCCATATTTTAGTAAATACATCGTAGTTGTCTCCCTTGATTTAATTAAGGCCGTTGAGAGTCACCTCCCTTGTTTCATTCTTCTCGCATAAAAATAATAATAATAATAATAATAATAATATTAAAATTGTATACAGTGCTCAGGTGCACCACAACTTGTCAGAAAGTGCATATAAAGTACATGCAGTAATGTAGAAATGTCTGGAAAGCGAACAGTGTATGAGTCAGATATATGCTTAGTCTCAAGGAAAATACCCCAAAATAACAATTAAAGTAATTAAATCCATTTTAATTGGCTTTATTCAGTGATATACAGGATTTGTACGCAATCACAACACGATCTATATTATGGTATTTCACGTACGTGAAAAGAGAATTACGTTTTATGTAATACCAGACACTCAACGAAAAATCATTAAATCAGATATTTAAATCACAACGGTTGCTCTTTTACTCTTTTTTTTTTACTCTTTTACTAGTTTCAGTCATCTGACCGTGGCCATGCTGGAGCACCGCCTTTTTAATCGAGCAACTCGACCCCGGGACTTATTCTTTTTCTAAGCCCAGTACTTATTCTATCGGTCTCTTTTGCCGAACCGCTAAGTAACGGGGACATAAACACACCAGCATCGGTTGTCAAGCGATGCTAGGGGGACAAACACAGACACACAAACAAATACACACCGCACATATACTATATATATATATATATAGATATATATATATATATATATATATCTATATATATATATATAATATATATACATATATACGACGGGCTTCTTTCAGTTCCGTCTACCAAATCCACTCACAAGGCTTTGGTCCGGCCCTAGGCTATAGTAGAAGACACTTGCCAAAGGTGCCACGCAGTGGGACTGAACCCGGAACCATGTGGTTGGTAAACAAGCTACTTACCGCACGACCACTCCTGCTGTTCCTAATTAATTTGGTTACGAATTTTCCATTTGTCAATACAAAGTTTTCTCTTGTTATTCATTACAAAATGTCATTTATTCTATGAATTTCAATGCAGATAAATGTCACATGCAGTCATCCCTCGCCATATCGCGGTTCACCTATCGCGGTTTATTATTTAAGCAGTCGTCGATTCCTTCGCGGTGCTGTTTTGCATTTATAATATAATAATATATACAAATTATAAAAATAATTTTTTTTAATATACAGGCGCAGGAGTGGCTGTGTGGTAAGTAGCTTGTTTACCAACCACATGGTTCCGGGTTCAGTCCCACTGCGTGGCACCTTGGGCAAGTGTCTTCTACTATAGCCTCGGGCCGACCAAAGCCTTCTGAGTGGATTTGGCAGACGGAAACTGAAAGAAGCCCGTCGTATATATGTATATATATATATATGTATGCGTGTGTGTGTTTGTGTGTCTGTGTTTGTCCCCCTAGCATTGCTTGACAACCGATGCTGGTGTGTTTACGTCCCCGTTACTTAGCGGTTCGGCAAAAGAGGCCGATAGAATAAGTACTGGGCTTACAAAGAATAAGTCCCGGGGTCGAGTTGCTCGATTAAAGGCGGTGCTCCAGCATGGCCGCAGTCAAATGACTGAAACAAGTAAAAGAGTAAAAGGTAAAAGTACAGTACTGTTTCTACTTCGCGGATTTTGGATCTTTTCGGTTTGACCGGCAGTTTTTTCTAGCGGTGTCATATGAAATTGTCACCCATAATTATGACCCTAGTATCGATCTATTGCATTTCAATCTGTTTTGGGGTTAGGATTAGGGGGAAGGGTATCTTTCTTTCTTCAGAAATGTAAATAAACCCAATCTGTTTCTTAAACGAGGGACATATTCATACGGCACGGAATGTTTTTTTACCTCAATAGACGTCATCGATTGGTTGAAATTGAAGAAAATAAACAACAAAAATCTTACAAACTATAGAATTTTCTCAATAAAGCCAAGAGAAAAAGATGTTTTATAAACACATTCTACCAATATACGAAGTTTAAAAGTGTTTAGTTACGTGGAAATTATGTTAAAAACTGCCGTTCAAACTGCTTCTATCTCAAAGACGAACTATAAACAAGAACTTCGCTGCAGGATAGCTAATGAGATGATCGGACGAAAAAAGGGACTTCCGGTTAGGCGGGAAAGGAGAGTGAGACGCTGGACGGTCGATCGTATTCGCCTTCACGGTGTGGAGCGGAAGGATTCAAAAATAAATAAATACACCCCTGTGGCTCCGGAATTGAGGTATTTACGATGGCAAGAGTTTGATTACAGGTTGAATTTATCTCATTGTGGAAGTCATTAAAAATATGATAGAATAAATCACTTGAGAAGGGAGGGAGACAAAAAAATTTCGGTAGAATTGGTATTATTTCAAGAAAACATCTGGGATCTTTTCGGTTTGACCGGCAGTTTTTTTAAAAATAATTTCCACGTAACTAAACACTTTTAAACTTCGTATACTGGTAGAATGTGTTTATAAAACATCTTTTTCTCTTGGCTTTATTGAGAAAATTCTATAGTTTGTAAGATATTTGTTGTTGTTTTTCAGATCTGAACTTGTCCTTGTTTTATACGGTTGATGTTTTAAATATGGAAGAGAGAGAGACAGACAGACAGAGAGTGTGGGTGTGGGTGTAATTGTATGTAATTATCTATGTGTATATGTGTGTGTAATATTTGTCACCACTTAAAAGTGGAGGTTGTGCTGGAACACAGAATGCTGCAGTAGTTAACACGAGAGAACCTCTCATACGGTTGTTATGCATATAAGCACTCTTGTTTACATCACGAGCGGGAGATAATCACCGCTATCGCTGCTACCGAGACTATCAGATCAACGTGATATCGGTAGTCCTTGGCCTTGTCGATGGTAGATACCTGCCCACTGGAAATAACAGCGACTGTACAGCTAGCCATTTATACGAAAGAATCATAGTGTCTAATTTAAGGCGGCGAGCTGGCAGAATCGTTAACACGCTGGACGAAATGATTAGCATTATTTCGTCTGTCTTTACGTTCTGAGTTCAAATTCCGCCGAGGTCGACTTTGCTTTTCATCCTTTCGGGGTCGATAAATTAAATACCATTACGCACTGGGGTCGATATAATCGACTTAATCTGTTTGTCTGTCTTTGTTTGTCCTCCCTGTGTTTAGCCCCTTGTGGGTAGTAAAGAAATAGGTTTTTCATCTGCCGCTACGTTCTGAGTTAAAATTCCGCCGAGGTCGACTTTGCCTTTCATCCTTTCGGGGTCGATAAATTAGGAACCAGTTACGCACTGGGGTCGATGTAATCGACTTAATCCGTTTGTCCTTGTTTGTCGTCTCTGTGTTTAGCCCCTTGTGGGCAATAAAAAAAAAAAGAAACGTTAGCACGCCGGTCGAAATGCTTAGCGGTATTTCGTCTGTCGCACATGTGTTCGTGAAGTAAGAATTGCTGTTTCGTGGTGTTAATATTGTTAACAACTGTTGTTTCTTGTTAAACTGTTGAATAACTTAACTGTTGGAGTTTTCAATTGAAAACACTTAGTGCTTGTGGTAGCACGCGTTGTTCATTCCTCCTTTGGGGGGAAGAATGTCGTCTAGCATGGAGCCTACCGTTGGAGCAGAAATACTTGTTTCTCCTGTTGAGAGGAGGAATACATGTCCGGCGAGGAGCCAACTACAGACAAGGAAAAGGGGTTTCCCCCGCTACAAGAAGGAATAGCAGAGAGGATAATATATTGATATTTTTGGAGATGTGTCTGAGAGCTCGTCAGAACTTTCACCAGAAGAGTTTCCGACTTTGCCAGAGAACAAAGGCATTGTGTCGAAGAGATAATTGATGTGCCTAGCATCCAGATAGAACCAAAAAATGGAAAAAAAAGTTTTGCGTTGGCTGCTGGGGGTGGAACCCAGATACTGTCGACGAATAAAAGCGAAATTATGAAATACAGCAAAATGATGGAAATAAATGACAACAGTGTGTGAAAATGAACCTCCGCAAAAGTTATTACAGGAAGAAAAGCAAAAAACAATAATTTTCAAAACATATTGTCTACAAAATAGAAAAATTGAAAGAATGTCAGAAGAGAAAATAGAAAAGTGCTTAAACCAATATTGGGCGACGTAGTATTTCTGAGAAGAGGAAAAAAATTCGGAACGGTGGAAGTAAGGTTCACCAATAAAGAAATAGCACACAAGAACTCAGTGGAAACGTTGAAAACGAACGACGTGGAGTTAATACCCTATTATATGGGGATGAGGACGTCGCGAATAAAAATTACAAGGGTCCCGCCAGAGGTCGAACCTATGTGGTTGTTGGCGGCAGTCCTAATCAAAGAGGTAGAAAAAATTACTCTCCTCCAGGCTACCGCTACGGAAAACCCACGCTGGGATGGTAAAACAATAATCTTCTCATTCAAGCGGACCCTAAAATAATTCAAACAATTCCTGAGACAATTGAGGTAGGGGAGGAGAACCTCGTGGTGTTTGTTGAGGGCCGAAAACCTCGATGTTTTTTATGTGGTCATTAGGCCACATTCGAAGGAACTGCAAGGAAAATGAAGAAAGAGAAGAGGAGGAGGAGAAAAAAGACAAAGAGGAAGAAGATAAAGAAGAAACAGATGAGAAAAAAACAACAAACAAAAGAAAAATACAACCAGCAACCCAGCCGAGAGCGGCGACTACTACAGAACAACGACCAAAAAAGACTGCCAGAAAGAAAAAAGAAAAAGAAAAAGGCATAATAGCCGTATACACTAAAGATACTGAGCTCATGAGAGACATTCAACTCATAAAGACTGTAAAAAAAATTGATAACCTTTCAGAGGAATTTATCAATTACGACATATATGAAGTCTCAAATAAGACTTATAGAATTCTACAAAATAAGTACAGAAAGACTATATCTTCATTGAGATTAGATTTTAACAAGTCGATATTTCATGGATTACCAGCTCCGATCCCGCGAGAAAAGGAAAAGGTGGGATTTCCCCCCCACCTGATAATTCTGTGTCGGTGGTGAGACGGGATTTTGACAAATCTATTTCCCAAGACCGTCCACCTCCGACCCTGGATAAAAAAAAGGTGGAGGGTCCCCCTCCACCGGACAATCCTAATTAAACAGGTAAGTGATGGCTATTCACATTGGTTGTTTAAATGTTCATGGCCTGTTGTCAAGCTGGAAGCAAGGACGCTTTCTGAATGACATCAGGTCGAGAAATTTGGATGTAATTGTTGCAACGGAAACCCGGGTGAAGGGGCAAGAGATCTGCTCCCCCTCCTGAACGGCTACGAGAAATACGTTTCTCCGAGTCGGGCGGGAGTGGGGGGGTGGGGTGTTGGGTCCTACTAAAAAGAAACGGGTAGCCGAGAAAAAGTTGGTTTTTTCTGACCCAGAAGGCAGGCTGGTCGTTCTCGACTTGACATTCAGTTGTGGCAAGACAATCAGGCTGGTCGCTATTTATGCACCAAACATTATTGGCCCGCAAACTGAATATTTTCGTGGCCTAGGAAAGTTCCTAGCCACGTCGCATTCACTAGTAGTGTTAGGAGACTCTAATACAATATGTGCAGCACACACAGATTGTGTTGGCTCAAACTCGAACATGAACAGAAAATGTAACACAGGCTTTCGGGATCTGCTAAGTCAATTTCAGCTAGCAGATCCATATAGGTTGGAGCACCCGAACACTCCACAGTGGACGTGGTCAAATAGTGACGGGTCTACCAGAACATATCTAGATAGGATTTTAATTAGAGAAAAAGATAAGTCCATAGTTGAGTGTCCACAGTTTTTTCTAGTCAGCTACAGTGACCACAAAGATGGTTACCTGTAAACTGACGGTAGATAAGTTGCATAGACAGGGATCTGGCTACTGGAAACTCAATACGTCTCTTTTGGCGATTGAGGAGTACAGAAAGCGGATCAAGATGTTAATACAGAGGGCATTAACAGGTACCATCATTAATAACAAATGGTGGTACGCCCTAAAAAGAGCCATCAAATATGAGTCTATTAGGTTTAGCATAAGTTTAGCTAAGAAGGGACGTAAAATAGGAGATGGTCTAGTTAAGGAACTAGAAGAAGCCTGGAGGACTGGTAATACAGACCAAGCGAGGGTGAAAAGACTGGAGTTAAACCAGCATCTTGAAGCCCACCACATGGGAAGTATTACCAGAGCTAAGTTACGTGCAATGGGAAGTGAAGGAATCAAAGCCGCTGGATGGGCCCGAGTGGTGGAAGCTCGGCAAGGAAATAGTTCCTCTATTCGGTCTTTGACGAATCAAAATGGTGTCTTGATAAACGAACCCGAGAAAATGTGTGAGGTCTTTCGGGAGTACTTCGCCCAGCTGTTCGGGGGGACGGCGGCGGTCCTGGTGGTGGGAGAGCCCTCGAGGACTTTCTACCGGGCTGCCGTGCCTCTCGGGGTCGGATGCGGAGTCTTGCGAAGGGCCAATCACACTTGAGGAGGTGATGGAGGCTTTGGCCGATTGTAAAGCGGGTAAGTCACCGGGACTTGATGGTCTTCCGTACGAGCTGTATAAATGTATGCCAGACTTGTTCGGGCAACTACTGACTGACGTGTACGCGAACTGGAAACAGAATGGGTTTATCCCCAGATCTGTGCGCCGGGGAGTAGTGACGTTGGTCAGAAAGGACCCGGACAAGGGGGACGTTCTAGAGAATTTCAGGCCCATCACTCTGTTAAACGCAGAAGTGAAGATTTTGGCCAAGGTTCTAGCAAAAAGGTTGGCGCGTGTCGCGAATGGTATAGTCGGGGAGGCACAGACATGTGCCATCCCAGGCAGAACCATTCAGGATACCCTCCATCTTATTCGCTATACCATAGAGAGGTTTGGTAATAAATCTGGCAAAGGTGGGGCATTGGTGCATTTGGACCAGTCTAAAGCTTTTGATAGGGTTGACCATCGATACCTAGCGACTGTACTTGCGCGGTTTGGCCTTGGCTTCCTCAGGTGGTTTATCGCTTTGTACCACAACATTGACTCGATAGTTCGGGTGAACGGTTTCCTTTCGAAGCCGTTCTGCATCAGACGCTCGGTTCGTCAAGGATGTCCGCTTTCACCACTTTTGTATGTGATGGCTCTCGAGCCATTACTGCAAAGGTTGAGTGGCATCCCGAGAGAACCAGGACTAGAGGAGTTTGTTACGGCTTTCGCGGATGATATCACTATCAGTGTAACCACAGTGGTACGCCTACGTGAAGTAGGTAAGACTATTGAGGCTTACGAGGAGGTAGCAGGAGCAAAGATTAAACGGGAAAAGTCGGTCGGCTTGCAGCTCGGCACCTGGGTGGCAAGTCGATGCCTTCAGACAGTGTTGTTAGGCGCTGGACGGAGGGACCGGTTAAGTTGCTGGGAGTCTGGTTTGGACCAGGCCTCCAGATAGAGAAGAACTGGACGGAGGTATTGAGCAGGGTGGCTGCAGTAGTCAAGACTTGGTCTTGGCGGTGGCTATCCCTGAAAGGGAGGGCGGAAGGGCCAATGTGTTTATCGCATCAGTCATTACCTACCGCCTGACTGTCGTGCCCTGTCCGGATTCGTGGTTGATCAGGTTGGAGAGACAGCTCTTTCGCTTTTTGTGGAAGGGCAGGTCGCCACTTGTGAAACGCTCTGTCTGCTGTCAAAAGCCTTTAAATGGAGGTTAGGGATGCCTTGGTTAATGATGCGCAGACATGCGTTGAGGTTGAGGCACCTCTGGTCTCCTGGATAGTGAACGGGTGTGGTCTCCGCTGGCCAGACAAATGTTCCCTGAGTTCAAGAGTTTTTGCGAACAGGAAGCCTGGGTTCTCGTAGACCGAGGTCGAGTGATTGGCATAAAGAGTGCCGTAAGGCCCTCTTGCTGTTCCGGCGCTCGGGCAACGCCAGCGGTGGGGGTTCCACACGGATTTTATATAGTGGGTTGGTAGAGTCTGAATGCGACGATGGCCTGGGGTCGACTCTAGGTCTCGGATTTATTCAACTGGACAGCTTGTTTCATCGTACATTCGGGTTGAGAACGTTGGACAACTTCCAAAAGTCCTTAACCTGGCAATGCTACAGAGGTGCCTTGCCCGTTTGGGATAAGCTCGCAAGACATGGTAAACGTCAGTCGCCGACCTGTCCAAGATGCGGTGGGGACAGGGAAACCGTCCCTCACGCTATTGTTCAGTGTCCGGAGATAACTGAAATGTGGGCTTATGCTGAACATCTGTTGTCCGGCGAAGGAAGAGT
>NW_021833717.1:32500-35000 GCF_006345805.1 Octopus sinensis
GGATGGCCGTTGACTCTCAAGAGTTCATCCGCCCTTTGACATACATACATACATACATACATACATACATACATACATACATACATACATACGTATATGCGTATGTGCATGTGTATATGCGTATATGCATGCGCATTTACACGTATATGTACATACACGCATACATACACACACACATACATACATACATACATACATACATACTACATACATACATACATACATACATAAACACATACATATGAACTAACTGTTACTTTCTCAGACGCAGCACGAAGTTTTGTCTGTGAACAGGTCGCGGTTTCAAAGCGACGAAAATATTTTGACACAAATGAAATTTAAACGTTGAAGCGAATCTAACAGTTTTTGTGTGTTCTTGAATGGCTTACAAACATCTTCCACGCTGCAATCTTTCTATTGTCTACAGAACAGTTTATACCACGATGACAACGACGTCACATTTTTTTATGACTGTGAGTGTATTGTGTTAGTGTATGTCTTATAGTGGTTGTGTCTTTCCGCGTTAGGTACGTTATTAAACATACACATCTACACATACATCTACATATGTAATGGCACTTATTAAACACACATACACACACATCTACACATAAATATGCATATGTGACGAAGAACGTCGACGACAGCGTCACATTTTGTATATGACTGTGTATTTGTCTGTGAATGTATGTGTATGAGTGCATGAGTGTGTACATGTCTCACAGTGTGTGTGTCTTTCCGCGTTAGGTACGTTATTAAACATACTATATGTATGTGAAGGCTGATCAGTGTCAGTACGAAATTTTATTTTCATTTCGATTAAAACAATATAACATTTCATAGAGATAATCTTTCCATTTGTCAACAGGACATTTTATACCACGACGATAACGTCACATTTTGTATGACTGTGTATCTGTCTGTGAGTGTAAGTGTATGAGTGTGTATATGTCATAATGTGTGTGTGTGTCTTTCCACGTTAGGTACGTTATTAAGCAAACACACATCTGCATATACATATACATATGTAACGACTGACATGCGTAAATGTATATCTCTGTGTGGCTAGCTTAGTATATGTGTGTGAGTGTATGTAAGGAACATTTTATACCACAACGACGACGACGACGTCACATTTTGTATATGAGTGTATATCTGTCTGTGAGTGTATGAGTGTACATGTGTCTGTGAGTATGTGTTTCTGCGTTACGTACGTAAACACACACATCTACACATACATATACATATGTGACAACTAACATACCTGGATGTATGTATGTGAGTTCTAGAGGTGAAACTCTTGATAAAAAAACGATGAGGCGGCAAGGTCCAAAGTATATATAAAAATACACTTTTACCGTTCCATTACCTGTTAATAATTATTGCATCAGTTGCAACGTATTTACAATTAGACATTTACCCTTACATTAAAACATGTATCCTATATGTATATAATTCTTTATTTCTCTGTAATAATTACTGTGGCAATTACCGTTAGATTAGCAGTACCATACATGTACTTTTATTTCGTTAATTTACACTGCATACAAAACTACAGACATACTATATACATACCACAGTAAGCCATTACGCCTTATTTTTTCAAGTGATCCATTACTACATATTCTCATGTAACTGCATAAGTTCCCTTTATGTTTCTTATTCTACAGCCACACCAGCAATCCAATGTCAACCTTTCGTCGTCTTCTACAACATTTCAACAGTTCACTTCCCCGTTGCCGTCTCCCATTGCAGACCATTTCCAGAATATACCCATTTACGCACAATATCTCCATTACACCTCCATTCATTTGACTGTCAACCGTACAAGGATGGGTCGTGTTAGACGCATCGCTGACTGCCTCAAAGGCAAGTATATCCACTAACAGCTTTTCGGTGGGTTCAAAAAGTACGTACCCACCTCGATTCCCAATTTTTCATGATAGGTTAGGGCATGGAATCCTCCAAACGGACGTATTACATGTCGCTTAGTCGAATTAGACCATTAGTTACTCCACAAATGTTTTGTCGTCAATGCTGCACTTTCCCGTATCACTTGTTTCAACATAACTGTAATATACCACATATATATATATAATATATATATATATATATATATATATATATATATATATATGTTTATGTATATGAATGATAGATCGTTAGCCACTACACAGATTTTTTTCTCTCCTTGTTTTTTTTGTGTACCTTTCTGTAGAAGAGCGTAGGCTCGAAACGTAAAAGACTTTTTCTATTCCTGAGCGTTATACTAATACATCTGTTTGTTTTGTACACCACCTGTCTTCGTCTTTTCTTTTTTTCATAAACTCTCCCTACATATATATATATATATATATATATATATATATATATACAAACTATATCAGGTATACAAACTATACCGGGCATCTCTGCAAGAAGTATTTGATATATATATAAGCTTTTCAATGTTTTGACGCCAATGAACGGTGAAGGCACTGTCAACTATTTCCTTAAAAAA
>NW_021833717.1:40000-55135 GCF_006345805.1 Octopus sinensis
CAAAGACATCAACAGACACAGCCGTCTATCGATTTCACATTCTTCCCCAAACACTAATTCCTTGGGGGTCAGAGAAGAATGGTTTGCTATTCTTAACTCTCTGTACCATTTCATACTTGCTTAGTATTCCTCCACCACCCTCACTAATCCGGCCACCCTACAAAAGCTCTTAACTTTTTGCGCACCTCTTGACCTTTATCCTGCAACCTCTGTCTCTGTATTCATCAGAGTCCCAGCCGAGGCCCCTCTCACTACATCATTCCGCTGCAGGCTTCCCTTCCCAGAGCGAGCCAGCGGAGCTAGACCGAGGGGGCGGTAAAAGGCCTGACGGTATAACAATTTTCCCGTTCGGTGGCGATAGGCCCCTCATTTGGGATTTCACATGCTGTGGAACCTTCTCCATCGGCAACTTGGTATGTCCAGCTACCAGCTCAGGTTCTGCTGCTCATCTGGCTGAGAAAAGTAAACTGTCAAAGTGCCGGTCGCTCTCTAACAGCTTTATGGTCGAGCCTGAAGCAGTGGAGACCTCTGATGTTCCCAGCCCACGGACCTTATCCCTGTGCACCACTATCAGAGCGGAGATGGTTATCCGCAAGTGCGAGCCCCGTGGGTTAGAGTGGCAGTTCTAGCACCTCTCCCTCATCATCCTCTGGGGCAATGCCTTTTCCATTTTGTCTGCTGGGACCACGAGGCGGTATCAATTACAGGAAATCGAGAGAATGTAAGAATTTCGTAGCTTTTTTTTTATCAATATTCCCCAAGCACTGCATATATTTTTTAATCTATATTAAATAGTAGTGCTCTGTTATAAAATGGACCAAAAGGCCGAGATGGTCAAACTATTAACTCTAAAAGTTGTCTGCTATTTCAAATTAATTAAAACAGGGTTTATCAAAGTTTATCAGGTCACGTGAAAAAATATTCTGGGAATCTGTGAAATACGAATTCTTTCAATAAAATTTAATTTAAAAAGTTATTTTAAAAGATCTTATTCACCATTTATAAAACAATAAATTATTTTATACTTTTATGTGAATAGATTCTCTTTTCACAAAAAAAAATTGTTTCATTTCATGTTTTATTAAAATTGGGGAGGCAGGGTGTTGTCCCCAAAATATCTTCAGGGGTTTTACTTTTCTCTATTTTGTATATTGGTGCCACAACAAAATAAGGTTGGAACCTACAAAGTGAAAGGTCGGAACTACTTCTGACTAAAAGAAGAAATTACACTTCAACCGTGAATCACCTGAAGTATCTAAATTAACAACCGGTACCATCCACCTGGGTAGTTCTTTTTCAACACTCACACAAACAAATCTCACATCCTCAGCACAACCACCCCTCGGGTCTCATCAGCTACACAGCTACATCACAGTTATAGGAGACCCCCTTCGGTTATGAATGACCATGGGATTGCACCTAGAAAGTTGCCTTCCAAATCACAAGTCAGGGCAAGATTGTTTGTGGAAGGCCAGCAGTTGCCCATGCATACCACCAGCAGTTGCCCATGCATACCACCTCCTCACCACTGATGTTACCCAAGGGAAAGGCAAAGGGGCCGATACAGCTTGGCACCAGTGACGTCGCAACTCATTTCTACAGATGAGTTAACCGGAGAAACGTGAAATAAAGTGTCTTGCTCAAGAAGACACCACACAGCTCTGTCCGGGAATCGATCTCACAACCTCACGATCGAAAGCTCTATGCTCTAACCGCTAAGTCACGTCCCTTCACACATCACAGTTATACAGACTCAGAAAACCCACATAAGTCATCCACCCATGCAATGTCTATAACTTAATCATCAGAATAGTGACGTATACAATATAGTCTGCAATCTCTCCTGATCCCTCCATTTCAGTCCGGTCCCTTGCCAAAAGGCGCAGGAGTGGCTGTGTGGTAAGTAGCTTGCTAACCAACCACATGGTTCCGGGTTCAGTCCCACTGCGTGGCATCTTGGACAAGTGTCTTCTGCTATAGCCCCGGGCCGACCAATGCCTTGTGAGTGGATTTAGTAGACGGAAACTGAAAGAAGCCTGTCGTATATATGTATATATATATATATATATATATATATATATATATATATATATATATATATGTGTGTGTGTGTGTGTGTGTTGTGTGTGTGTGTGTGTGTGTTGTGTGTGTGTGTATGTGTCTGTGTGTGTGTGTGTGTGTTTGTCCCCCTAGCATTGCTTGACAACCGATGCTGGTGTGTTTACGTCCCCGTCACTTAGCGGTTCGGCAAAAGAGACCGATAGAATAAGTACTGGGCTTACAAAGAATAAGTCTCGGGGTCGATTTGCTCGATTAAAGGCGGTGCTCCAGCATGGCCGCAGTCAAATGACTGAAACAAGTAAAAGAGTAAAAGAGTAACTAACTTTTAAGTAGGCTCCAAGGACGTCCAAAATTTCGTTTTTTATGATCATCTCCAGCGGTCCCTCACTTTATGTGATATCCCTCTCGATCGGTTGGAGCCCCTGGTTGTTAATCTGAAGGTTTTTGGAGGTCCATATGTGATGCTGGAGTAGAAAGTTTTGAAACCAAACTGCGGAGATTGCATGAAGAGAAGAGATGTCATCATCAACCCATGGCTATCAACCCAGGCGCAGAAGTGGCTGCGTGGTAAGTAGCTTGTTTACCAACCACATGATTCTGGGTTCAGTCCCACTGCGTGGCACCTTGGGCAAGTGTCTTCTACTATAGCCTCGGGCCGACCAAAGCCGTGTGAGTGGATTTGGTAGACGGAAACTGAAAGAAGCCCGTCATATATATGTATATATATATATGTGTGTGTGTGTGTGTTTGTGTGAGTGTGTTTGTCCCCCTAGCATTGCTTGACAACCGATGCTGGTGTGTTTATGTCCCCGTTACTTAGCGGTTCGGCAAAAGACACCGATAGAATAAGTACTGAGCTTACAAAAGAATAAGTCCCGGGGTCGAGTTGCTCGATTACAGGCGGTGCTCCAGCATGGCCGCAGTCAAATGACTGAAACAAGTAAAAGAGTAAAAGAGAGAAAGAGTAACCCCCCTGCATCTGTTCTTCGGGGTTACTTTCAGTACCCTCAGTGCTGCAGGATTTGCCTATCCCGTATCGGTCACGCCAGCCATGGCCGCTCCCATGAGAAACAATATGTTGGGGAGGAGGAGGATGGATGTCTTTGATCGACGTTCTCATCACCTTTGATGGGCCGTCATAAGCAAGTAAGCAAATTGAGGGAAAAAATGTAAAACACCGGACTAAATACTTCACAGTCATTATTTTTTGATCCGCTGTTGACACTGGTGAGATTTGAACTTAGAATACATCGCAACATCACTCTAAACTTTAACAGTGGACATTCTAAAGTTCAACTATGATCATTCAAAGTGCAACTAATATCATTCAAAGTGTTATTATGATCACTCAAGGTGCAGTTATAACCATTCAATATGCAGTTATGATCAATCAAAGAGCAACCAGGATCAGTCAAAACGAAAGTCGGATCCGGGACCCCCTTCGGTCACGACACTGACCATGGGATGGCACCTAGAAAGTTACCCTCCTAGTCACAAGTCTGGGCAAGGTTGTTTATGGAAGACCAGCAGTCGCCCATGCATACCGGCCTCCCCTCTCCACGCCACCAGTGTTATTCAAGGGAAAGACAAAGGGGCCGATACAGTTTGGCACCTGTGACGTCGCAACTCATTTCTACAAAGTGCCTTGCTCAAGAACACAACACGCAGCCCGGTCCGGGATTCGAGCTCACAACCTCACGATCGTAAGCTCGACGCTCTAACCACTGAGCCATACGCCTTCACAAAACGAAAGTAAGATCCTTCTAAAGTTGTACTATGATCCTTTCAAAGTTGAAATACGGTTATTCTAAGGACCATCTATATCATTCCGCCATCAACTCCTTCACTTAAACTTTTCTTAATAACGTCGAAACTATTTCAATTAAATGTTCGCCTTTCTTACCGTTTTAAATACAAAAACTGACATGATAACTTGTCAAACCAAATCATTATTATACAAGTTCAAAATGATGATTATGATAATAATAATAATAATAATAATAATAATAATAATAATAATAATAATAATAATAATAAATAATTTTGTCTTGGTATAAGATGGGGCTACAGCAATATTCTGCTCAATACCACAGATTTGCTTGTCAGTTGTTTGACCTTAACCAGTTGAGCATATCCCTTAGGGGCTGACGATATGTGCATCTCTGATCACGAGCAGAAGTAGTGGGGAGCATCATAGCCATGTGTTGAGAGGGATTCTTGGAGGTTTGAATAATTCACCTCTGGAAACTGGGTGATTCTTTCAAACATTCAACATCCTAAACAAAAACCCTTATTCAGGGACCTTTTGAGCGGGATGGGCTACTCAACCTGAAGAAAATTCTAACTGGGCCCCACCTGCAAGGTCATGTGCTGTTTATCTTGATATGAGATCACCATGTCGCGCACATATGTTGTGAATGCTGTGCCTGGTGTACTTTATCAGACGGTAGTCATGATGGTTATATTGGGCTTCGTATATTTTACCCCAGTGTCACTTTGATGGCATGAACTGCTCTCTCACTCAATAATAATAATATATAATAATAATAATAATAATAATAATAATAATAATAATAATAATAATAATAATATATAAAAAAACAAAGTAAAATTACCAGTTTGAGGTGATTTATTCTTTTTATTTTAGAGGATGATCAAATTTTATTTTTGGTAACGGCAAGGTTTAATCTTTATTAATCCATCCATAATTAAAACATATTAATAATGTATCTTTTGGGTTTTTCTTATTTTATTGTATTACTGTGTTTTTGTTTTGTTTTTTTTATGTTTTGTTGTTTTCTTTTTTATTTTAATTATTTATTTTGTATCATTTTTTTTTCTATTTTTTATATGGCCCCTTTTACAGGATATTTGGAATTGTTGAAAAGGAAGAGGGGAAACAATTATCCTGCTATGAATGTCCATAACAGGGCATATTCCTCTAAAAACAGTGAAGGGATCAAGTGATGGCGTTAAACCGATTTAATCGGATTAGTCAACCACTCAAGAAGCTCCAGCGAGTTTTCACACAAACTCCGAAAAAGCAAATTTCGAAAGGCCTTGATAGACCGAAGCTTCTGGCAGAAGACATTTACTCGAAGTGCCTCGCAGTGTGCTTGAAACCGAAATCACCTTTCTTTCTTTCTTTTTTTTCTTTTCTTTTATTTGTTTCAGTCATTTGACTGCGGCCATGCTGGAGCACCGCCTTTAGTCGAGCAAATCGACCCCAGTACGTATTATTTGTAAGCCTAGTACTTATTCTATCGGTGTCTTTTGCCGCACCGCTAAGTTATAGGGACGTGAATACACCACATCGGTTGTCAAGCGATGGTGGGGTGACAAACACTGACACACAAACACACACACATCTATCTATATATATATATATATATATATATATATATATATATTATATATATATATATAATATATATATATATATATATATATACGACGTGCTTACCAACCACATGGTTCCGGATTCAGTCCCACTGCGTGGCACCTTAGGCACGTGTCTTCTACTATATCCTCGGGCCGACCAAGACCTTGTGAATGGATTTAGTAGACGGAAACTGAAAGAAGCCCGTCGTATATGTATGTGTGTGTATATGTTTGTGTGTCTGTTTTTGTCCCCCCAACATCGCTTGACAACCAATGCTGGTGTGTTTACGTCCCCGTAACTTAGCAGTTCTGCAAAAGAGGCCGATAGAATAAGTACTAGGCTTACAAAGAATAAGTCCTGGGGTCGATTGTCTCGACTAAAGGCGGTGCTCCAGCATGACCACAGTCAAATGACTGAAACAAGTAAAAGAGTAAAGAAAGAGAATGTTGTTATAAATATCCCGCTGTACACTTTATTTGGGTGATATTTACCCATTTTTATGCATATATATATAACATTCATTTTTTACTATGTGTGTGTGTATATATATGTGCGTAGATATGTGCGTATGGTGCGTATATGAATTTGTTTTAAGTTTTGCCTAATGTGCGCGCGAAGAGAGAATCAAGGATGGGGGTCTCTGGGCCATGCATTAGCAACCTTTCTCAAGAAATAGGGCACATGAGACATGGTTGATCATCTGGCGGGCCGCACTAGTAAAAGAAATTCGAGATAATTTCTTGTTCAGGCATGCCATCCAAAAGCCCCGCGGGCCGCTGTATCCTTTGACTGCTCTACACGGCTACTTCACTTGCTAGAAATAACAGCTAAATTTTCCTCAATTTTCATCCTATCATCTTAGAAAGGAAGGCCACATTGAACAATGTAGCCTCGACTAAACAAAAGAAACATGATTGTCATCGCTGGAACGCCTTCGATCCTAGATCTGTTCGATCAGAGCAGATACGGGCCTAAATAATAACTGGCACTCCGTCGGTTACGACGACGAGGGTTCCAGTTCCTCCACTCAACGGAACAACCTGCTCGTGAAATTAACGCGCAAGTGGCTGAGTACTCCACAGACACGTGTACCTTTAGCGTAGTTCTCAGGGAGATTCAACGTGACCCAGAATGTGACAAGGCTGTCTCCTTTAAAAAAAACAGTCCAACTCATTTTTGCTAGCTGGGTGAATTGAAGCAAAGTGAAATAAAGTGTCTTGCTCAAGGACACAACGCGCTGCCGAGAATCGAACCCACTATCTTACGATCGTGAGCCGAGCACCCTAACCACTAAGCCACGCGCCTTCACGATCTATATGATAACAACAACTACTACAAGCCAACTCCGCCACCATATTTGCCTTTTTGACAACACACAATTCTTAAGTAAATATTAGTTAGGGTTAGGGTTAGGGTTGGGGGTGGGGAAAGGGTATCTTTTTTCTTCACAAATGTAAATAAATCCAATCTGTTTCTTAAACGAGGGACATATTCATTATGCACAGAATGTTATTTACCTAAATGGACGCCAGTGATTGGTTAAAATTGCCGAAATGCAAGAAATTAAAGACGAAATATATTAGAACCTATAGAATTTTCTCAATAAAGCCAAGAGAAAAAGATGTTTTCTAAACACATTCTACCAGTATACGAAGTTTAAAACTTTTTAGTTACCTAGAAATTATGTTACAAACTGCCGTTCAAAAGGAAAAGATCCAATATTTTCTTCGAAGTTGCTGGCCTTGTGCCAAAATTTGAAACCAATTTTATTCATTGACTGAGGCATCAGAAATGTTCAGAAAGTAGAGTAATAATTTAAATTATCATTTTTCAATAACTTAAGTTTAAATTTTGCTGCTATAGACTTTGCCTTTGTTCTTTTGTCGCCAATAAAATATATATTAGTAATGCATTGGTATATATTAGTAATGCATTGGTATATACTAAAGCATTACAGTTGCATTACTAGTTCTCTGGTTACCATTATTTTCAAACCAGATGTGCCAAGTCTAATGTTAATATCTCTTTCCGTCAAATTTTAAGTAAAATGTTTTCACTGTTGCTCCATACTTCATATATAAGGATATAAGGCGGCGAGCTGGCAGAAACGTTAGCACGCCGGGCGAAATGCATAGCCGTATTTCGTCTGCCGTTACGTTCTGAGTTCAAATTCCGCCGAGGTCGACTTTGCCTTTCATCCTTTCGGGGTCGATAAATTAAGTACCAGTTACGCACTGGGGTCAATATAATCGACTTACTCCGTTTGCCTGTCCTTGTTTGTCCCCTCTGTGTTTAGCCCCGTGTGGATAGTAAAGAAATAGGTATTTTGTCTGCCGCTACGTTCTGAGTTCAAATTCCGCCAAGGTCGACTTTGCCTTTCGTAGTCGATAAATTAAGTACGAATGAAACACTGGGGTCAATGTAATCGACTAGGTTCCTCCCCACAAATTTGAGTCCTTGTGCCTCCAGTAGAAAGGGTCATTACCCCATATATAGATGTGTCATCTCTCACAAATAGATCACAGACTGGATCATCTATAATTCTATCCTTAACGTTCAAATATCAAATCAATCCGATCCCTTTCCGCTTTCCCTGACAATTCAAATCAAGAATTAACTCCCGATCCTTTCTCTAAGATTTCCCCTCATCGATATCCCAAAATTCATTTGTTTTGTTTAGTGTTCCCAAAATAATTGTCTTGCTGCCCCCAATAGCTAAAATGACCAACACTTACCCCACATTTGAATTTCATTTAATTCCTCCCTTAAAATATGATAACCTTTAAAAAATGATATCAACCTGATCCTTTCCCTAAAGTCCGGATTTAGGGCCAAGTTTTTTTACCTTCCCAGACACTCTGAATACAGAACCACCCTTGATCCCACTTTAAAGGTTCTGATGCGTGATCAAACCCTCATCTCTTCCCATATATATATATATATATATATATATATATATAATATTTTGTGAAACTTGATTCAGCATTTCTAAATTGAATTTTTCCCTGTAAGTTAGGAATAATATTCCCTCAAATAATTATTATATATATGTATATATGCTTGTATTATATATGTGCATGCAAATATACATTGCTATGTATGTATGTATGTATATTCTCTTATTACATTGATTATTCTTGTGTATAAATATATGCACGTACACTATCAGTTCTCTTTTTCTCTCCCTGACACAACAATTATAAAGTCTGATTCCTGTTGAATGTTAAATTTCAGGATTTAAACCTATTTTTCATGTTTCATTTCATAGTAAAACTATTTCCCCATGTTTTCCCCCGAAACGCTTTCATCTGAGATAAATAAAGACACAAATCATATTGATTTCAAGTTTTGGTACAAGGCTAGCAATTTCTGAGAAGGGGATAAGTTGATTACATCGACCCTGGTATTCAAATGGTGCCTATTTTATCGGTCTCGAAAGGATAAAAGGCAAAGCCGAAACTGACAGCATTTGAACTCAGAACATGAAGACCGAAAAACAGCCGCTAAACATTTGGCCCAGCTTGCTAACGATTCTGCCAGCTTACCGCCTTCCCTCACACAAATAATACTCTCTGACATTCACCACTCTCCATCATTCAACAGATTTCATTAGTCATCCACCACCTTCCATCACTCATTTGATTCACTCTGTCCATCCACCACCCTCTTTCATTCAATTGTTTCGTTTGGTCAAGGACCAAGCCCTTTATTTGATTAAGAAATTGCTTCTAAATCGGCCCCAAAACTCACAGATTTTACGAAAAATTATGTTGAGTTAAACCAACTCCTGCACCTGACATATTTTTGTTTTTATTTATTTCAATAAATCGAAAATAAGAAAAGATAAAATTGACGGCAGTAACGTCTGAAATGAGAATCTCTACAAACGTTACTAATTAAGCAATAGGCGCAGGAGTGGCTGTGTGGTAAGTAGCTTGCTTACCAACCACATGGTTCCGGGTTCATTCCCACTGCATGGCACCTTGGGCAAGTGTCTTCTACTATAGCCTCGGGCCGACCAAAGCCTTGTGAGTGGATTTGGTAGACGGAAACTAAAAGAAGCCCGTCGTATATACGTACATATATGTATGTCTGTGTGTATGTTTGTGTGTCTGTGTTTGTCTCCCCAGTATTGCTTGACAGTTGTTTATGTCCCCGTAACTTAGCGGTTCGGCAAAAGAGACCGATAGAATAAGTACTAGGCTTCCAAAGAATAAGTCCTGGGGTCGATTTGCTCGACTAAAAAGGCGGTGCTCCAGCATGGCCACAGTCACATGACTGAAACAAGTAAAAGAGTAAAAGAGTAATAAATTTTAGTCCAACACTCAACCAATTCTGCCGCTGCTCAGTAAATAAGGAAGACAATATTCTTGAGAACCTAATCCATTTGAATGATACAAGAATATTTAAATGACATTATCCGAAACAATTATCCGATACGTACCTATCTATCTATTCATCAATTAATCTATCTACCTCTGTTTAATATCTATCAATCTATTTACCTCTATGTCTATCAATCTCTATTTATCTATCAATCTATCTCGATTTATCTCTCTATCTATCTACCTATCTATGTCTATCCCTCGTCCCCTCTCTCTGTCTTTTTTTATCTAATCTCTCTCTCTCTCACTCTCTCTATATATCTCTCTCCCCCTCTCTCAGTCAGTCTATTTATCTATTTCTCACTCTCTCACTCCCTATCTATCGATTTCTCTCTCTCTCTCTCTCTCTCTGTGATGCCGGCTAAGGACTCCAAACATTACATTCATCATCCCCCAGGATAATAGAATTGATCAAACCCACCCCTTTTGTAATTAATGGATTAGTGAAACTAATTGTAGCTCAAATAATTTACAGATATTAGTGGATAGCGGACCCTTAAAAGTACTAAAGGCTTAGCGGGGAGGGTGAATTTCCTTGTGTGTGTACGCTTGTATATGTGAGTGTGTATGCACGTATATATATATGGATGGATGAATGTGCATGTGTGTGTGTGTGTGTGTGTGTGTGTGTGTGTGTGTGTGTGTGTGTTCGCGCCTCAAGAGCCGTTAGCTGCCAAGCCAGGAGAGGAGGTGTTGATTCCAACCAGAAGGACATTAAATATCAGGCCAGAGTTGGTAGAGAGACATAGAGGAGAAGAGGTGTACGGCCCCCACCACGAGGAGGGTGTACTCATCCAATCCCTGAAACTGAGAGAGAGAGAGAGAATAATATAAGGAACAATGAATCTGGTAGTGGTGGTGGCGGTGGTGGCCGTCGTTGTCGTGGTCGTGGTGGTGGTGGTGGTGGTGGTGGTGACAGCGGTGTAGGTGGTCGTCATCGTTGCCGTCGTCGTGGTATAGTTGCCGTAGTAACAGTGATGGTAAGGTGCTTGCAGAGTATAATAGCTGTGGTGATGGTGGTGGTGGTGGTGCGTTGGGATTTGGTTTAGTGTGACTTGATCAACTAGATTACAGATGCCGTGGCTATCATGCTGGCTCGAGTTGACTTATGTTGTTGTTGTTGTTGTTGCTGTTGAGCGAACGGTCTTTCGTCCCAGAGCTCGCAAGATGGGAGAAGTCGGAAACGTGGTCCTTTGCTATTCGTAAGACCCGCAGAAGAGAAAGCAGGTCAACCCCCGACACCGAGAGCATCGACGGATGGATGAATGCGCATCCAGGCTCAGCGGTTGCATAGGAAGTCGGGGACAAGAAACAGGAAGAAAGAGTGAGAGAAAGTTGGGGTGAAAGAGTACAACAGGGGTCGCCACCACCCCCTGCTGGAGCCTCGTGCAGCTTTGTGTGTTTTCTCTCAATAAACACACACAACGCCCGGTCTGGGAATCGAAACCGCGATCCTCCGCCGCGAGTCCGCTGCTCTGACCATTGGGCCATTGCACCTCCACTTGTCGTTGTTGTTGATGATGACGGCGACGACGATGACGATGATGATGATGGTGTAGTTGCTGTTTATTCACACCAGCCAGATCTGATGGAGTAAGCTTCTAATCAAAGACGTGCCAAGCGTGACCATCTCGCGTTTTCTTGTATATCGATCACTATATTGTCCTGCAATGTGTACATCCTGTATAAAGACTGAAGGTCATCATTGATGAAATATGGCTACTATTTCTAGCTAGTGCGACTCCCGAGTATAATAATTTGTCGTGTCTGACACAGTTCAGTAGGGAGTGGCTGTCAATTGTGTGACGCACTGTGCCGCAGTGTGACGCAGTGTGGTTCAGTGTACTGCAGTAGGCTGTGGTGAGGTGCTTATAGCAATGGTAATGGTGTTGTTTTATGGTGTTGTTGTTGGTGCTGTACTTAGTCCCAGATGGACCCTTTCAAAATCATTCTAACTGTAACTATCCCCTTATGTGTGTTGTGTGTGTGTGTGTGTGTGTGTGTGAGTGTGCGCGTTTATGTGTATGTAAATATATATATATATATATTGTGAAGTATATTTGTCACTTAAATGTGGCTAACCCTTAAGGGTGGATGCTACTATAGCTTGTAGCCCCAGGAGGAAACCTCCTCCAGCTGGCTATTGACACACTTTCTGTGCCTTATGAGTATTTGCAAAGGGAAGCCATCCTTCCCATCTTCAATCTGACATGATACACACAGACTCGAGTTTCTGAGTATTGACCTGTCATCAGCGTGTGACAATCACCGATTGCCGATAAAAAAGTAGGTTCCCCTTGCAAATATATATCCTTTTTCCAGTGACGAAAAGTCACTGATATCGAGAAAAGTGTAAACAAGCAATATATATATATATATGCATTCATACATATACACATACACGTATGAGTGTATGTATATATGTGTGTATGTGCATGAGTGGGTGAGTCTATGTGTGTATGCATATATGAGTGTGTCCATCGGTCGGTGGTGTAAACCGTTGCATTGTATATTAACTTCTTTTATTGATGTAAACTTGGTTTACCAGAGAAGTTTCATATTCTAAGTAACTTGATGGCATTTTAATGTCATGTCAAGATTTGTCAGTTGAGCAGCTGCTTTCAGTTTTAAGTTCCATGCCTATATATTGCATACTTAATTATTATTTTTATTATTTTCATTACCATTGTTATTATAGTATTAAAACTCACACCTTATTTTGCTGGACATGATAGAAAGTGTCAGCTGTCCATAGTCAGCAAACTAAAGTGATTATTATTATTATTATTATTATTATTATTATTATTATTATTATTATTATTAATATTTTATTTTATTAAATCAAACGAATGTCTCTTAAACAAGTCCATGAAGAAAGTAATTTTTAACCATTAATACATTATCCTCTAGACCTACAGAATTATTCAGTTCCATTTAAGACGGTCAGTTGACAGAGCTGTTAGATAGTCAGGTAAAATATCTAGCGGTATTTGTTCCAACTCTCTGCCCTCTGATTTCAAATCCCGCTCAGGTCAAATTTGCTTTTCGTTCTTTCAGGTTCACTAAATATCAATCCATTGCAATGGATAGTTTAGAACTGTTGGCGCATCAGGCATGATACCTTGCGCTGTATATTCGACTCGGAGTTTTAAGTTCAGATTCAGCCTCCGGAGATAATAGTTTTCTTGTTTTCACACTGAGATCGACTGACACACATATACATGCACACACGCACATTCACACATATACACACACACTGTAGAAAAAATGTTTTGTTCCAGTTTTTCTAAGAAAGTGTTTCTAGCGTGACAGAAGGTCCTGGAGCAAAAGTAACATATGTCTTTAGACTTTTCTAATAGTTTATGTATTTTCAATAAATAGCGGTTTTTATTGCTATTTGTGGTCGAAAGCAGCCTCAGAAGTAGCAGGAAGAGGTGTTTACCATAGTTGTAGTAGCAACAATATCAACAAACACCAACCTCCAAAATGGTTTCAAACAGTGAAAAACATAAAAAATATTAGAGATTAAATACTTACTGTTGTCCACTGTAAGAAAGACACACAGACAGACACAATAGAGTTGTAGGATCTTTTCTGTTTGAACGGCAGTTTTTTTCTAGCGGTGTCATATGAAATTGTCACCCATAATTATGACCCCTAGTATCGATCTATTGCATTTCAATCTATTTTAGGGTTAGGCTTAGGGGTGGGGGAAGGGTATCTTTTTTTCTTCAGAAATGTAAATAAACCCAATCTGTTTCTTAAACGAGGGACATATTCATACGGCAGAATGTTGTTTACCTCAATGGACGTCATTGATTGGTTGAAATTGAAGAAATTGAAGAAAAACAACAACAAATATCTTACAAACTATAGAATTTTCTCAATAAAGCCAAGAGAAAAAGATGTTTTATAAACACATTCTACCAGTATACGAAGTTTAAAAGTGTTTAGTTACGTGGAAACTATTTTAAAAAACTGCCGTTCAAACCGAAAAGATCCGAGTTGTACACTGTAAAATATGCACATACTCACACACTCACACAGAATGCAGTTGGAAATGTTCAATGGGAAATCAATGCGAACAACAATAACTACAACAACCACAACAACAACATCTGCAACAACAAGAGCAACAGCAATCATGCATCTATTACGAAAGTTGTGGATTAAAGGGGACGATTCGATTTGAACCAACTCAAAGAAAAGAAGAATACATGAGGAGGTTTATTTAAAAAGCGCCTCCTGGGGGTGACGAATTTATCCAGGAAAACAAAAGTGAGACAACTCTATTTTTTCGAAAAACCATAGAGTTTCTTTATGCCACGTTCCTGTTTGATACCACTGACTGGGGCAGTGTGTATGAAAATGTATGTCTGGTCTTTAGGGCTAAGCAATACAAATGGAAGGAATCTGCAAAAGGGGATCATCGGGATAAGCATGAACAGAAAGGGTTAAGGTTAAATGGAGTCGCAAGTGGTGTAGCGGAGAAGACTCGTTCAATCAATGTATGCAAAAGATGAAGCCATATATATATATATATATATATATATATATATATATATACCGGAGTAAGCACATAAATGTGAAACAAGGTGTAAAAAAAGAGTACTCAAATACCAGAGGTAGAGTAATATGCTTTATTTAAAGCAGCAGAGATATAACAAAAGCTGTTACCTCGAGTTTCACGTTCCTGTTCGTCGGACAGTTCTATTTTAACAAAACCTTTCGACGAACGGTAACGTGAAACTCCGAGTAACAGCTTTTGTTACATTTCTGCTGCTTTTAAATAAAGTATATATTATATATATATATATATATATATATTATATATATATATATATATATATATATAATATATATATATATAGTAAATCAAATATGAACAAAGAGAAAACACAACAACGCGAGATAGTGTTATTGGACGCTCAGGAAAGGAAAAGAAAGAAAGAGGATTTAACGTTTCGAGCGGAGCTCTTCGTCAGATACATAGGAAAAGGAAAGATGCAAGGAAGGGAAAACGGAGAAAGAAAATCGCCAACGATACACACGCGGTCACACACACCACACACACACATACATATATATATATATATGTATTTGGTTGAAAAATTTTATAAATACACTTTCTTAAAGAGATATGATATACCTATTATTTTGGATAATGCTACATGTACTTTTCATATTTTTCATAGCGTGATGTAACTGTTTGGAATAACAATGCATGCGGCTGAAGAGAGCTTTAAGCCATCCTTTATATCTATTATACACTGATGTAAGAATAGGTTGTTTATAAAACTTGAAACA
>NW_021833718.1:0-10000 GCF_006345805.1 Octopus sinensis
TCTTATTTCTTCTGCCGTACATTTGAGTTCAAATTCCGCCGGTGTCGACTTGCCGCCTTTCCCTTTCGGGGTCGATAAATAAAGTACAGGTTTCGCACTGGGATCGATGTAATCGACTTAATCTGTTTGTCTGTCCTTGTTTGTCCCCTCTGTGTTTAGCCCCTAGTGGGCAGTAAATAAATATATACGCCTATATGCATAAACACACACACATACAAGTAGAAGAAATAGCTAACGTTTTTTTGGCTGCTATTTCTAAACTTCGGTATGTGGTAAAGCAAACCTTTGCTGAACCCTGATTATAAAGTATTACTTAAGTTTACGATGAAATGGTCTTTTTTCATGCCGAATTATACTTGGTGAAATTATTGATTACTTCTTGTTATTATTATATATATGTATATACACACACGCATATATACACACATACACATACATAAGCAGTGACTGGATTATCACCAATAGAATACAGCATCGTAGAGGCATATTCCAAGGAGACAGCTTCTCTACGATGTTATTTATACTTTCTGTAAACTCCTTGTCATCTACGTTAAGGAAGTCTGAATGATATCTTCCTGATTCACAAGATAACAGAAATACCAAAATTCCTCACTATTTCTTTGTTCATGACTTGAAGCTATATGCAAAGAATAGGCACGAGATGAAAAAGACCTTTGACCTGGTCACAACTTTCTTAATGATTATAGGGTTGGAGTTTGGTCATGATAAATGTTGCGATATGGCTGTGGAAAGAGAGAAAACTGTGAACCAGTCTAGCAACATCGCCATCAATGACTTCACTACTTCCCTTATATTTGATGAGGAATGTTACAGGTATTTAGGGGTGGATGACTATATATCTTAAACTTGTACCTGTAACAAAACACGTATCACTAAAGAGTATTAGAGCCGAATTGAGAAAATTTATGCCTGGGAACACTTTGCATTCAGTAAGACTTTTGCACAAAATCTATTTGCATTGCCCGTTCTCATTCAAACATTTCAGCTTCTTGACTGGACGCTTAATGAGAGCCGAAAACCCAGAAAATACTAACAAGCACGCATAATGTCCAGATCAACGGTTACATAGACCACCTCTACCGAAAACGAAAACAAGGCGGCAGAGGTTTAACATCGATCCAAAATGCCTTTGGATGTCTTATCATCTCTCTTCTGAAGCATCATTTAACCACCAAATATCGAAGTGCATCCCTTGACCAAGTGTACACAAATGCGGCTGATAACATTATAAGACTTAGAAGGCAGCCACTTGAGCAATATTTCTTGTCTGATAACCTTAAATACATGCCTGAAGAAGACGTACGACCCTACCCCAGCGAAAAGGATGAACGTCAATGGGCAGGAGAACATGCATGGATATGTTAGTAGAAAGTTCAGAGAAAATAGTAACTTTGATCATCATAGTAATCTACCATTGACCAACAAACGGATTACCACCTCCCACTTTGAAGGGTATAAGTTTTCAATCCCGGAACAGGAAATATCAACCAAATACCTGATGCACAACTGGCACAGAGATGCAGGAAAAGCAGTAAAATGTGACAACCGATGCAAAGTTTGTGGAGTTAACACCGAAGCTATCACCCGCATCATAAGCAGCTGTCAGAAATGTCATCACGGTATTATCTACCAATGATACGTGATGTAGTTAGAACAGTGTATAGCGAGATCCCTAGAAGGGATAACGCCGAGGACAAAGAAATAAGAACCCACCACAGTATTTTGGAAGCCTTAGCCACTCATAATAAAAAGGAATACTAGTGGAATGTGTCAGTGAAAACCTCAATAAAATATAAACACAATAGGCGTAGGAGTGGCTATGTGGTAAGTAGCTTGCCTACGAACCCCATGGTTCCGGGTTCAGTCCCACTGCGTGGCACCTTGGACAAGTATCTTCTACCATAGCCTCGGGCTGACCAAAGCCTTGTGAGTGGATTTGATAGACGGAAACTGAAAGAAGCTCGTCGTATATATATGTATATATATATATAATATATATATATATATATATATATATATATATATATATATTATATATACATATGTATGTTGTGGATATGTTTGTGTGTCCCTGTTGGTTACCTCAACATCGTTTGACTGCCGATGCTGGTGTTTTACGTCCCCGTAACTTAGCGTTGCGGCAAAAGACACTGATAGAATAAGTACTAGGCTTACAAAGAATAAGTCCTGGGATCGATTTGCTCGACTAAAAATATGTCGGTGCTCCAGCATGGGCACAGTCAAATGACTGAAACAAGTAAAAGAGTGAAAGAGTACAATAGACAGCAGGAGTGGCTGTGTGGTAAGTAGCTTGCTAAACAACCACATGATTCCGGGTTCAGTCCCACTGCGTGGCATCTTGGGCAAGTTTCTTCTGCTATAGCCCCGGCCGACCAATGCTTTGTGAGTGGATTTGGTAGACGGAAACTGAAAGAAGCCTGTCGTATATATGTATATATATATGTATGTGTGTGGGTTTGTGTGTCTGTCCCCCTAGCATTATTGCTTGACAACCGATGCTGATGTGTTTATGTCCCCGTTACTTAGCGGTTCGGCAAAAGAGACTGATAGGATAAGTACTGGGCTTACAAAGATTAAGTCCCGGGGTCGATTTGCTCGACTAAAGGCGGTGCTCCAGCATGGCCGCAGTCAAATGACTGAAACAAGTAAAAGAGTAAAGAGTAAAGACATACTATAATGATTTGAGATAGTGAAGAGAAACTGTGTAAAGTTGTGGAAATCAGCTGCCCAGCTGATGTTAACATAAAGCTTAAGATCAGTGAAAAATAAAATACCTACGGTGAAATATTGAGAAATATGCAGTTACTCTATCCAGATTACAAGTTCAACTTTATACCTGTGATTATTAGGGCCCTGGGTTATGTAACACACTGCCTAAATACCAATCTTGAGAAATTATGCTCCTCAAAATCAGAAAGGAGAAATTGGAAGCCTACAGATGATTGGAAGCCTACAGATCCAAGTCATCACTGGAACTCTATATATCTGTAAAACTTTCCAGAAGTTTATCGTTTAATTATATATGAGCAAGTCTAGATATGCAAGTATATGCATCAGAAGACATGCATAAAACAAATCATACAAATTTGCACGTATACACAGACACACATACATATATATATATAAATTACACTTACATATATATACATAAATTGCATGATAATTTTTACTCTGGTGTACAAGCGGTTTTAGAATGTCTAACTCTCTAATCCCTGACAACCACGGATAAACGAATGTGTTTAACAGACGCAACATTAAAATAAGTTATAGTTGCATGAATATCATGAGAAGCAGTATACGATGAAGATTCACAATTACAAACGTAGAATGCATATCTCATGAAACAGTAATTCTTCTCCATTGACCGATTCGTATATACTAAAGAAATTACCAGCCAGTATTTGAGAAATTAACGCTCAAACAACGTTATGGTATGAAGGTCTATACTGAGATTTTATAGAGAAAGAAAATTAAAACCTGATATTATCATCAACTTCAAATATCAGAGATAAAATGTTGACTATCATGTAAGATTTCTAGCTATAACTAGCCATTTCAAAACAGGGATACAAATCACTATGTCAGATAGAAATTGCTCCAATATTCCAAGTCATACAATAATTGTAGCTAAATATATAATTTGTACATTACGAAGAAAAATCCTATCCTTGTATTTCAATTCCAAATTTGAGAGTATCGTAAAGTGTAAATACGATCGTAGATACATCCTGAAGTTTTCAGTGGGGAAGCTTTGAAGATATAGCATACATATAATCATATCTTGGTCCCTGTCCAAAGATTTGTAGATTAATGTTGGGACTTCAAACGTTAATCTTGACCTTTATATTCAACACTAACATCATAGTATGTACTATTTTAATATTTGTATATTTCACGATTCTAACATTCAACCTATAAATTCAGAGAATTCCTTCACTATTCCATCCTGCTTAAGAGTCTAATGAGGTTTTGACTGATTGTGTATAATTTTTTATTCCTTATCTCATTATAACTTCATATGCCTTTCGGTATACAATCTGCTGGTAGTCCAGGTATGTGTCTCTATAGCATCTATTCTTATGTACATACATACACAAACACACACATACACACAAACACGCACACATGCACACACACACACCACACAGAGATATATTAATATATATATATATATATATATATATATATGTGTGTGTGTGGTGTGTATATATGTATATATATATTAGTATGTATATATATATATATATATATATCATGCTCTATATTCAAAATGAATGTATGCTAATGGATTATGTGTTGTGGATATTCATGCATACGCACACAGATGTATGCATCTAGGTATGTATGTATATATGTGTGTGCGCGCACGTGTGTGGGATATATATATATATATATATATATATATATATATATATATATATATATATATATAGATATATATATATATATATATATATGTATGTATATATATATATAGGCGCAGGAGTGGCTGTGTGGTAAGTAGCTTGCTAACCAACCACATTGTTCCGGGTTCAGTCCCACTGCGTGGCACCTTGGGCAAGTGTCTTCTACTATAGCCTCAGGCCGACCAAAGCCTTGTGAGTGGATTTGGTAGACGGAAACTGAAAGAAGCCTGTCGTATATATATATATATATATAAGTGTGTGTGTATATGTTTGTGTGTGTGTGTTTGTCCCCCTAGCATTGCTTGACAACCGATGCTGGTGTGTTTACGTCCCCGTTACTTAGCGGTTCGGCAAAAGAGACCGATAAAATAAGTACTGGGCTTACAAAAGAGTAAGTCCCGGGGTCGAGTTGCTCGATTAAAGGCGGTGCTCCAGCATGGCCGCAGTCAACAAGTAAAAGTGTAAACAAGTAAAAGAGTAAAGAGTATATATATATATATATATATATGTGTGTGTATATAAATATACGAGGGGGAACGCAAAAGAAACCGGTATTTTTTTTTATTCCCTTAGATTTACATGTTTACACATTTATCGCCTTGCGTATATACATGCATGTATATGTGCGAGTGTGAGGTGTGTGTGCGTGTATGCATGTGAGTATGTACGTATATTTCACTTGGGCACTGTGAGACTAAGTACACTTACATTTGTATCTAGGTATTCCAGGTTAGATTTTTAATGTTTTTAATGACTACCACGTACTCTTGAGCATCGTTCTATTCAGGGAGATACGGAGACATACAATTAGTCATTCTTCACACAAATATCAATTCTTTAAACGTTTTCTTTCAAGGCGGTGAGCTGGCAGAAACGTTAGCACGCCTGGCGAAATGCGTAGCCGTATTTCGTCTGTCGCTACGTTCTGTGTTCAAATTCCGCCGAGGTCGACTTTGCCTTTCATCCTCTCGGGGTCTATTAAGTAAGTACCAGTTACGCACTCGGTCGATATACTCGAATTAATCCGTTTGTCTGTCCTTGTTTGTACCCTCTGTGTATAGCCCCTTATGGGCAGTAAAGAAATGAATATTTAGTGAAGTTTCAAAGGCTGCCATAGCCGGGAGTAGTAGCGGGGATAAGCTCCCGCTGTCTACAAAGTGCTCCCACGGCGTGCGCACAAATAGCCTCTGACAGTCAAGTTCAACTTCTGGCCTTCCCGCGGCGAGCTGTTCCCACTGACAGGAGAAGTTGCTTCGGGTAGTTGGGACTCGATAGCCTTGACTGGCGGCCCATCTAGGAGAGGGAAACTCTTATTTCAAACCTCCGCTGCCTTACGGCAAGACCCCATCCTGGGGAAGGCTAAGGGAGTAAACCCTGATAGAAAATCCGGAGCTGGAGTCCCTAAGGCGGCCTGACACAACACGTCATCACCGGCAACTCCTGCGACGCATCTGGTACCAAGCTGTATCGACTCGTCGCTCCCTTAGAGCTACCAGCTACGTGGAGAGGGGGGATTAAACTGCATGGTCAACAGCTATCACTCATACAAACCTGCCCAGGCCTTGTAGCTCAACAGGAAGAGGACACCTTTTCTGAACTACGCCATCGTCTCTCGAGACGGACCGATGCCGACGACGACGAATATTTAGGGAAATAACTGTTACCCCGGATGAATTTAACGTGTGTAGCAAATGAATTTACGAAATGCGGTCATCCAAGCGGCATAGCGGTTACCCAGCCGTTCTTGCAATATAAAGGATAAACTGAAACATCTCTTGACAATCAGAAGCATATGCCTTTTTTCTCCTGTGTCTTTCGTACCGTGTTGATCTTCATGCTAAGAAAGCTTCAGAAGTCCAGAATAAAGCATGTTTCGAATATGTGCTCTCAATCCACAATGACATCAGCGTAGTTTCAGTTTTATTATTTTTTTTTGGTTCAATTAGATGTTGGTGTAATTGTACAGTTCTAACAATATTTTTCCGTGAAATCAAACTACATTTGTCTAAATACTTGCTATATAAAAATAAACCTATCTATCTATCTATCTATCTATCTTCATGTATATGTGTAACACTTTTGTCTATATATATATATATATATATATATATGTGTGTGTGTGTGTGTGTGTGTGTGTGTCGGCATGACTGAGCTCGTAGATGTGTATACATGTATATAAAAATATATGTGTGCATATACACACAGGCCAACACACACAAGTATATATATACATACATATATATATATACATAATTCATATATATATATATGTACATGTACATAATGTATACATATATATATATACACTCACAGAGTATGTCTATCTATCTATCTATATATTTGTCTATCTAAAACTCTCTCTCTTTCTATATATATATATATATATATGTGTGTGTGTGTGTGTATATATATATATGCATATATATATATATATATATATATATATATATATATATATATATACATATATATATATACAGGCATACATGCATACATATGGGCATAAATATGTATAATTTATACACATTTATGTGTGTGTGTGTATACGTGCGTGTTACATGTGCATGAAGATATCTTTGAATGTACGTATGTTTGTATGCGTGTATATGTGTGCTTGATATTATGTCAATCCCTCGATGTCTCTAATAACAATGTCTGTCACGCAAGTAAAGATTAATACATCTCTCTCCCTCTATCTCCCTCTTTCACTCTCTCTGTTTCCTTCTTTCTCTATTTTGTGTTGTCTAACTTTGTCTCATAATAACTACTTCCAGCATTAGGAGACGTAAACAAGAAAACGCAAAAAGCACACAGCGAAAAAACTATAAGAAAATTTCAGAAACATCTCGGATTTTTCTTTTTACCCTACAGACTGATGTTCTCCATATGTTACATAAATTACATCGCAGATATTTTGGTTTTTGTTTGTTTTTGTTTTTTCAATTGAGGCATGCTTTGATGAAGGTTCAACAAATATTTCTTGTTGCAGTTAGGTCTTTATAATTGCATTATGTTTTTATTACATGATACAGAAAGCAATTTGTAGAAAAAAATCTCCGTTCTAAAATAACTGCTCATTATGTCACCAATATTTTAACAAAGGCATGTTTAGTGTAATCTTAATTCTTATAATCTTTGCCGTCGCACTCGTATAAGTGATATATGATTTGAATCATTATGAATTACTCGTATATACATAAATACGTGCAAACATAAATCACTAAATACACAAACATACGCATATATATATATATATATACATATATAATATATATATATTATATATATATATATATATATATATATTATATATATATATATATAAATGTTACTTTACTCGGTAGTCAAGATAAAACTCTGAGTTTCAGATGCCGAAGTGGAAATCCACAACACCATCTCTCGGTTATCTGGCTATTTGAAAACGCTATGAAAAAATACCGTTAAATAAAGGGAAATTACTGTGCTATAACTCTGCTTGCCTGCGTACTTATACATCGCTCGCATTTTTTGTCATAAAAATTATATAAAAATACATAAAAAATATATAAAAAGATATAAAAATATATAAAATCTTCTTGGGACATAACATAGAAAGCCTGTTCTATCTGTTTTCTTTAGGGGACCAAAAACGTAACAGAAATTTAGTCACATGTGGGCATGATCCGAAAAGTTCTGTCCTTGTATTTAGACGTGTAGTAGGGTCTAAGCTGCTTTTCCAGATAAGCCATCTCTCCATGACGCACAGACCACACCTTCCACTGCCGTTGGTATAGGGCTTACATCTGGCCAAAATCTTCCATTGTATGTTATAATCGACACCTTTATCTCTTAAAGACCAAATATGCGGCCATGCTGGTGCACCACCAGGAAGACATTTAGACGAAGAAACCGACCGCAGGACTTATTTTTTTAGTCTAAGATTTATTCTGTCGGACATTTTTGTTGAACCGCTAAGTTACGCGTATATATATTTCTTTACTACCCACAAGGGGCTAAACATAGAGAGGACGAACAAGGACAAACAAACGGATTAAGTCGATTACATCGACCCCAGTGCGAAACTGGTACTTTTATTTATCGACCCCGAAAGCATGAAAGGCAAAGTCAACCTCGGCGGAATTTGAACTCAGAACGTAACGACAGACGAAATACCTATTTCTTTACTACCCACAGGGGGCTAAGCACAGAGAGGACGAGCAAGGACAAACAAACGGATCAAGTCGATTACATCGACCCCAGTGCGAAACTGGTACTTTTATTTATCGACCCCGAAAGCATGAAAGGCAAAGTCAACCTCGGCGGAATTTGAACTCAGAACGTAACGACAGACGAAATACCTATTTCTTTACTACCCACAGGGGGCTAAGCACAGAGAGGACGAGCAAGGACAAACAAACGGATCAAGTCGATTACATCGACCCCAGTGCGAAACTGGTACTTTTATTTATCGACCCCGAAAGGATGAAAGGCAAAGTCGACCTCGGCGGAATTTGAACTCAGAACGTAACGGCAGACGAAATGCGGCTAAGCATTCCGCCTGGTGCACTAACGTGTCTACCAGCTCGCCACTTTCTTTACGCGTATATAAACACACCAACACTGCTTGTCAAGCAAGAATGGAAACACAAGAACAGACCGACAAACGCACATATATATGTATATAAGATGGGCTTCTTTCATTTTCCATCTAACAATTCAACTTACAAGGCTTTGGTTAGACCGAAGCTATAGTAGAAAATTTGGCGGCGAGCTGGCAGAAACGTTAGCGCGCCGGGCGAAATGCTTAGCGGTATTTCGTCTGTCGTTACGTTCTGAGTTCAAATTCCGCCAAGGTCGACTTTACCTTTCATCCTCTCGGGGTCGATAAATAAAGTACCAGTTTCGCACTGGGTCGATGTAATCGACTTAATCCCTTTGTCTGTCCTTGTTTGTCCCCTCTATGTTTAGCCCCTTGTGGGTAGTAAAGAAATATATAGTAGAAAACACCTTCCCAGTGCGCACGCAGTTGGACTGAACTTGGGAAGCAATCCTCCAATCCTACGGTTGGGAAGCAATCCTCCAATCAAAGAGCAACGCCTGCACCTATCATTGAAATACAAATAAATACACAAGTAAAAATAAAAGACGTTGTTAAAGTAACAAAATTTCATAAATTTTCAGATTTTTAAATCAATTTATAAAAATCATTATTTAGGGGTTTTGAGACTCGTAGTTTCATAGTAAAGGAAATTAAAATTTCGGCCAGGTAATTCCTAAATTTCATAATTTTCCACGATCTTCTTATAAGATTTCAGCAACAATCCTTCAGATTCTTCAGATATATAAAAGAGTCTCACGACGTGTTTCAACAACAAGTGGCACGATCTTATAAACTTTCGAGAGAACGGAAAATAATTGTATTGGAACGGTGGATATCAGGGGACATAAAGCTATAGATAACAGCAGGCAAATATGGTATTGTTGCCCTATAATGCTTGCAACTTTGGGGATTTTAAAATCAATTTATACAAAACATTATTTAGGGTTTTTGAGACCCGTAGTTTCATAGAAAA